>NC_132882.1:40444662-40744662 GCF_030463535.1 Salminus brasiliensis
CCTTACAGTAGGTGAGTGTGGGATCGCTTGGCTTGGTGATTTGTGCAAAGCTAGCTAGGTCTATGAGAAGTCCTCAGGATCAGCTGGTTGATGCGATCTAGGCTAATCACGTGGGTCTGATTTGACAAGGCAGCGCTGGAGACTTGGTTATTATTATATGGTCATTTTTAAGGACAAGTATAATTGTAATATTTCATTAGCCTGTAAACTGCTGTCATATTTTAGAACAAGCTTGTTTAGAGGTTTGCAATCAATGTTTTTAGTCTTAAATATAAATAAAGCATATATACATATATCTTATATATAACTATGTATAATATATATAGCTATATAAATATATAGCTATATTTATTTACTTATATTTATATATTTTTGTTTTTGTTGTTTTTTTATCGCTGTCACAAAAGTCTTGTGGTATGTATCTCCATTTTTGATGTTTTAAATTTTTGGATATAATTTTATTTGTTAGTTTTTATTTGTTAACTTTTATTTGTTTATTTTAAATGGATCAATAGAAATGTTACTACATTGTGAATAGATCAATAATAAATGGAGCAAAAGAAATTGTATTACATTATGATTGGACATGAATGGGAAATTAATGGGAAAATCTTTTGGTAAATTTTTTGGTCGATTATTTTATGTTTTTAATATTTAATAATATTTTGATTCTAGCAGTTGTTCTTTTCATAATAAATCGATCAATAGAAATGGTATTATAATTAATAATGAATGGACCAATATACATGTTTGTTTCTAGTTTTAGTGGAAATACTAGTACTAGTATACTAATACTAGTTTTAGTAGAAATAAAGTTGACAGAGATACAAGGTTTTTAAATGACCGTGACAATGCATGTAATTATTAGATCATTTCACATAATGAAGTTATGCAATGACTAAACCTTTAGGAGAAGGATCACGCCCAAACTCCTCCTCTCCATTCCTAGGCACTATAAAACCGCTCCTCTCCCCTCTCCTTCTCCTGATGAAAATTTGCACCCCACCACCACCCCTGCTCCTCCTAATGGTCCAGCTCAAAGCCCCTCAGAACTCCAGCCCAAATTTCTTGAGTTCCCCTTCCTTGCTTTAGCCAAGCCAGCATGGCCCACACTTCGCAAATATGTGTTTAAGATGACCGAGAACTACACTGTAAAGAAAATGTGAATGTTATAAAATTGACGGAATGTCTAAACTAGACAGTGAACGTTACTTTTTGAGTATCTGTACCTGCACTGTGTACCTTTTTACTGTAGTAAAAAATATTAAAAGGAAAAATGATCCTAAGCTTTTAGAGCAGCAGTGGAACTGTGTTCTCTGACCTTTCTAAATGATGGTCTTTGATTTCTTCCCCGTGGCAGGGCAGGAAAATGGAAATCAAACCACTCTTAAGACGCTTTGGCTCCATAGTCCGAGCCTTCTTTACCTTCCTCTTTGCCCTATTGGTCCTCGGAGTTGTTATGTGGGCTTACATTAGTGGCGTCCCAATCGTCTCTTCCCCATATGGTATCATCTCCTTTGGCTTCTACGGCCTCCTGCTCAGTCTCCACCTGCTGATCCAGAGCGTCTTCGCCTTCATTGAGCACCGACGGATGCGCGCCCGCCGCAAGCCCTGCTCCTACACCAAGACCATCGGCTTCACCATCTCCGCTTACCAGGAAGACCCTGTGTACCTGCGGGAATGCTTGCAATCGGTGAGAGCACTCCAGTATCCTTCTGAGCTTCTCCGAATTGTCATGGTGGTTGATGGGAACTCAGAAGACGACCGTTACATGTTGGAGATGTTCCGGGAGATCTTCGCCGACCAGGATCCCGGCTGCTATGTCTGGCAGAATAATTACCACACATGGGACCCGAATGCGCAGCAGGGGCACGGGGCCGGTGCTAATGGTCCGTGGGGGGATGCTGGACTGGGATTTGAGGAAGACCCCCAGCGCAGGGAGGTAGAAGATCTTATAAGCACCAAGAGGTGTGTTTGCATCATGCAGAAGTGGGGAGGCAAGAGAGAAGTGATGTACACGGCCTTCAAAGCACTAGGACAGACGGTGGACTACATACAGGTAAGCAATGTCCCTGGAAGCCTTTTTTAAAGAAATAAGGTTCTTTGGTTTGGTTCTTTGAGTGATAGAGGCCATAAAGGAACCATGTTTGGCTACCGTGGCCCCTTAGACAGTCCACATTTCCCTCCTCTATCCTTGTTTTGCAGTTTGAAAACTACTACCTTAAAGAAGCTTGTGTGAATGTGAAATAAGAACCTTGTCTTCTTCAGCTTCATAGTTCATTTATACAAGGTCCTACAGAGGGTTGTTTGAGCCATGCCATAGAAGATTCCCCTTTGGTTTCCCAAAGAACCTTGATGGAAAGGAGATATGTGAGCATGAAGAACCTTTTACAGCTGAAAATGACATAACGTAAAGGTTCTTTACTAAGTTAAGGGTTTTTCATGGAATGTTTACAAGACATGGAGGTTCTTGAGGAAACTTAAAGTAGGTTCTTCACACTTAGTAGCTGCTTTCCAAAGCCTAGGTTGCAGCCAAGGTAGGCTGCATTTCTCAGCCGCTACATCATAGAAAGCTGTTCCAGTGGAAGGACCCTTCGTATGCAGCTTACGTTCAGAGGACAATTTTGAGAATTCTTTTAAAAGCTTTGCCCTGCAATTACAAGAGGTGGGACCTTTCTGGTGACATCACCACACAGCCTGGTTAGAATGTTCCATTTGTATGACCAACAGGCTATGACGAAGGAGTTCCTCTGATGACCCGCCCTACCTCGGGCCTAGGCTTTTAACTAAGGCAGCCAATCAGAGTTCATTGATCTTAAATCCACCTTAAAGGCACAGGAACAGAAACAGCCTGTTGAGATCCCTTTGAGGGACTAAGAAGTTGGAGAAATGATTTAGGAGCATTTTTGGAACATATTTGTGGACCATTAGAGCCCTACCTTTCTGCCAGTAAAGCACTCTGGGATACTGCTTGTATGCCCTATGCTTTAAACTAATCCAAGGTTTGGTCTTCTCTGTGCTCCGTTTCCATTATTCCCCTCAGGTGTGTGACTCAGACACTAAGCTGGACCCTCTGGCCACAGTCGAGCTGGTCAAGGTGCTGGAGAGTAACCCCATGTATGGTGCAGTAGGCGGCGATGTGATGATCCTCAACCTGAAGGACTCCTACATCAGCTTCATGAGCAGCCTGCGGTACTGGATGGCCTTCAATATCGAGAGATCCTGCCAGTCTTTTTTTGACTGTGTCTCTTGCATCAGTGGCCCTTTAGGTAAATGACAAGCACTCATCAGTCTGACCTATGATGGACAGTGATTTCAGCATGTTCCATGCTAATCCATGGTAATGTCCATGATGGTAATCAGCTGTACATTAGAAACACAGAACTCAAGGCT
Source organism: Salminus brasiliensis (assembly GCF_030463535.1). NCBI lineage: Eukaryota > Metazoa > Chordata > Actinopteri > Characiformes > Bryconidae > Salminus > Salminus brasiliensis. The sequence goes on from NC_132882.1 coordinate 40,448,056, forward strand.
AGTTTTCCCAGACATGGATTAAGCCTAAACCTAAAGACAATTTCCCATGATGATTCGACCATTTCCCTTGCAATTCACTCTAAGACAAGGCTTAGACCTTGCCTGAAAAACTGACTCATAGATATTGGGTCATATTCTCTCTATTCTCTCCATTGGCATTCATGGAGGACATCACAAAGCTTAGTCATGTTGAGCGTTCACACAGTGTAACCAAGTTAAGGGTTAATTCATGCTCATGTAGACTGGGATCCAGCTGGGCACGGGCACTGAGTGGATTTGTACATGCGTTTTTACTGAGACCCAGTTGGTCTTCCCAAATGAGCCCCATCATTACAGCCTTTTACTAATAAAAAGGAACACAACGTTTCTCACTTTGTTCCCTACTCTGTGCCGCAGGTCTGTACAGGAATGACCTCTTACAACAATTCTTGGAGTCCTGGTACAACCAGTCATTTCTTGGAACACATTGTACTTTTGGGGATGATCGCCATCTGACCAATCGCATGCTGAGCATTGGCTATGCCACTAAGTGAGTATTGTCCTTAAAATATAACCACACACATCCACACACACACACATAGACAGTGCATGTGTTGCCATGCAAAAACCTCCTAAATGTCTTCATAGTGGCAAATGTATAGTAGAAGGAAAAGACCTTTTTAACTTCCAGTGGAAATCGATGTATTTCTATTGGTTCATTCATCATGGACTCTTGATGCAATGTAAAGAACAACTGTATATACACATACAAACATACAAATATGTGTGTGTGTGTGTAACGAAGGTCTTAAATACAGAGATGAACTGCTCCACGGTGGCATGTTGATTGCTCTGTACCACTTGCTGGAGTCATTGCTCCCCTCGTAGGGCCATCAGTGGCTTGTAGGGCCATTCTCAGTAAACCCTTATTACGGCGGCTCTAGTGCATCCCTACCACCCTTCGCCCACTACCCTATTCTCATGCCCCTTAGGGCATCAGTCAACTCGTGTCCTTTGGCCCATGATGATCACTTTGCACTACAACTGACTGGTGTGCTCGCCATTATTTATGCATGCAGCAAACCCTGTCACGTGGCATCTGTGACGTCCCAAGCTTAGTTCATTCCAAACTAGGTGTGATCATAATATTCTGATACAACTGTGACAGTGGGTGAAGGGTGGTAGCATTTCAGAAACCGATAACTTTGTGGGAAGTTATTGAGCCGCTGTACTGAAGGTGTATAGAGAATAGACTCCTTGCACGTTGAATGCCTCCAAATGGCATAACAGTGGTGCCCCACGGGCCACTGATGCCAGAGGGAAATGGCGACTCTGGTAAGTGGGGCCGAGGCATTGACACCTAATTTACCATCATTTAGTGACACATTAGTGATTTACCAAACCAGGTGTTGGATGAGAACTATAAGTAATACTAGGCTCCAATGAGGAGACCTTAAGATGTTTTAATGAACACCGTGATGAATGTTATTAGTGTTAAATATGATTGATTTAATGCTGATGTAAGCAGTATATTTAAACAGTAAAAGGCTGAGGCAGACCCTCAGACCTCTCTGAGAATGGTCTGGGCATTGTCTTAATATTGGTCTTAAAGTTGCATCTTTTAGCTTTTTACTTTTCACAGATCTTTAGGGTTTGCTGAGGTTCTGTATCTGTATCTGAGTTACCAGCCTAGAATCAAGCTTGAGCTTCGCCTGAGGAAGTAGATGCCCCACATGCCCCTTTTCCATTCCGGCAGCTGGCTACGCGCTGTGCCTGTAGAGCAGGGTATGGGTGGGCAGCGGGATGTTGGTGGGTGGTGACCAGCAGAATTTTCCATAATGATGAAAATGGAGAGCCGGACATAAGGGATAACCGGGCAGGCAGGGCAGCTGCTCCCTGAGTCACAGCCTGAGTGAGCCTTTAGTTTGCCAGCTTTAGCTTTAGCTTAAGCTAGCTATCTAGATTGCATAGACTCAGGAGAGGGCAGTGCCACGTTTGCGTTGTGATTGGTCAGGTGTATGCTGACATTATGCTGATCCACTTTTTTGACGTCCATATCAACAGTGGTGTAATGCACTTCCAAATCTAGATCCATTAGACTACTTGATTTTTTTGAGCCTAGGCTACTATTCCCGTCTCTGCTGGTTAGGATTTTAGAGTTTCTACAGTTATCCATTGCCTGGAATGAACTCTAGACTGATCGTTGTTTTGCTTTGGTCAGGTACACAGCCCGCTCCAAGTGCTACACAGAGACCCCAGCCCAGTTCCTGCGGTGGTTGAACCAGCAGACCAGATGGACCAAGTCTTACTTCCGCGAGTGGCTCTACAATGCCATGTGGTGGCACAAGCACCACCTATGGATGACCTACGAGTCCATCGTGTCGGGCGTCTTCCCCTTCTTCGTCACGGCCACCATCATCCGACTCTTCTGGACAGGCACGCTGTGGGACATCCTTTGGGTGCTTTGCTGCATTCAACTGATTGGGCTGATCAAGGCGGCCTACGCCTGCATCCTCCGGCAGAAAATGGTGATGGTCTTCATGTCCCTTTACTCTGCCCTCTACATGACGAGCCTCCTGCCCGCCAAGTACTTCGCCATCCTGACCATGAACAAGAGCAGCTGGGGGACCTCAGGACGCCGCAAGATTGTGGGCAATTACATGCCCCTGCTGCCGCTGTCCGTCTGGGGGGCTATCTTGCTGAGTGGCTTGGGCTACACAGTCTACAGGGAAAGCCAGCTGGACTGGACTACAGCTGCAAAACAAGAGGAGATCAAGTTTTTGATCGGTGGCACCATGGCGTACATCTGCTACTGGCTCACGATGTGCTTCCTCTACTGGGTGTGGTTTCGCAGACTGTGCCGAAAAAGGTCGCAGAGTTACAATGTGAGTGTGTAGTATAGTTTTAATGTGCTCTTTGTTTACATGGACAGTTTCTTTTATTTATTATCTTTTGTACAGAATATGTGTGCTTTATATTTAAGTGATTTTTCTGTGGTTGGATTGTTTAAAACACACTGTATCATTAAAAATATCAATAGATGGGATTTTTGCATACATGTTATGAAGTGTTTTATAAAGAGGATTGTTTATTAAATAGTTTGAAAGAAACTTGAAAAATTAAGTACGTTGTGGAAATGGGCGGGTCTGATCTGTGTGATTTTGCACCCTTGCCTTTTTAACATGCTGGTTATTGTATTATTTGCTTAAAGAGTACATTTCTTTAAATTTCATTTCGATTTTTTAACATTTCTGAATATTTTGATGAAATGGACAAAGTCATTCAGAGTGGTTTGATGTGAAACTTACTGACCCTGACATCATCACAGTGGTGGTGATAGGAAGTGATTTTGGACTGTACATAAAAAGGCTATATTTGTGTTGTAGACATGGTAAGCCCTGATTCCTGAGTTTTTCATTTCATGTTAATGATGGTAAAATTGAGGTAAATCTGAAAAAAAGAAAGAATAAAAAAAATCTGAAATTGTTTTACCCATGAACAGATTTTGACTAAATATATTTTAGACCAAAACCAAGCTTTGTAAAACAGCATCTCGGGGCTTGATGCAGAATAGTAATGACAATTATGTGTCATGTATATTTTGATGGTTCTATAAAGCACCACTGTGAACCTTTCTAACTCTAGAATGGAGCGTTTCACACCAAATCTCTCTGAATGACTGAATGTTCACATGGCACTGATTTAATTCCTCTGAATTTCTGAACATGTTTTGGGATTCCCTTCAAAGAAAACCTCAAATGTAGTCATGTGTTGAAATAGACAAAGTAAGGAATCTGTAGCTGTAGCTTGACTGTAAGTATTCCTTTTGGCTGAAAAAAAAATTAAATTTACAATGCTAAAAATCACAGTATCAGCGTGAGTATCAGGCTTTTGTACTACTGATGATAGAGTTATTGTCTAATTCATCAGTTTCAAGCGGAACTCTGCTGTTACTGTCGCAAGAGTAATTTTCTAAGACAAATCTCCATTGCACTCAGTTCTGTTCATTAGAAACAGAGCACTGTTTGTATACTTGAATGTCTATTTATGAATATTTATTTTAATAATAGAACAAGGAAGGGGGACAATTTTTGAAAATGTGAACACACTGTTTAATATGAAAATAAATATTTGCACGAGTGAAATAACAGAGTGGTCTTTTTTCATTGTAGTATACGGCAATACAGTGGTGTCTTACTCTATACAGCAATACAGTGGTGTCTTACTCCGTACAGCAATACAGTGGTGTCAAACTCCGTACAGCAATACAGTGATGTATCACTCTATACAGCAATACAGTGGTGTCTTACTCCGCACAGCAATACAGTGGTGTATTACTCGATACAGCAATACAGTGGTGTCTTACTCCGTACAGCAATACAGGGATGTATTACTCTATACAGTAATACAGTGGTGTCTTACTCCGTACAGCAATACAGGGATGTATTACTCTATACAGCAATACAGTGGTGTCTTACTCCGTACAGCAATACAGTGGTGTCTAACTCCGTACAGCAATACAGGGATGTATTACTCTATACAGCAATACAGTGGTGTCCTACTCCGTACAGCAATACAGGGATGTATTACTCTAAAACCCTAAATTATACAACATGACTTCAGAATTAGATATGCTGGAATATGCCATATTATTATAACCTTAACAAACACCCCTTAATTCCCGGTGTCTTTAGCTTTGACACATGTACTGTTTATTTCTTTACATGTAATTAGTGACAATGGTGAGCTCAGAGGCAACAGAGGGCACAAGAAAAATTGTGCTCAGCCTCTTTAAAACCTTAGAGCCAACAACATCCCACCCTCAAACCATCCCAAGGTTAAGCAATCTGCTTTCCAAAACCTAGACAATGAAAATATACCATAGCTTGAAAACCCCCACATGTTAGTTTAATAGACACCTTTAATGAATACCTTAACTAAAGTATTTCTTAATGGACTGAATAAAACACATCTTTTGCTCAGTACTGTACAGTGAAGTGCATGCTTTAGGTTGTAAAAAAAATATTTATATATATATATATATATATATATATATATATATATATATATATATATGTATATATATAACATATACACAAAATCAATAATATGGGGTGTTAATTTCTGACCTATAGACGTAAATTATTGACCTTTACCTCATTTAGGGGGTCGACCTGTGTTTTCTGATCAGCCACCTTGCTTCACAGACTTGATGGATATACTGATTATACTCATTTTATTTGAAAAATTTTATTGTAAGTAATTTTGTTTTTGTTTTTAACAACAGTTGAAATTACAATTGCTTATAGAAACGGTATATATACAGTCATGCCCGAAAGTATTCATACCCCTGGCATACCCCAAGTTTGACTTAAATTTACTTTTATTTAACCAGAAGTTATATTTTTGCCTTGAAACGACACAGGCATCTCCCAGGAGATAACACGATGATGTACAAGAGGCATCATTGTGGGAAAAAGTATTTCTCAGCTTTTATACACATTTGAACAAAAAGTGGCATGTCCAAAATTATTCATACCCTTTGAAAACTGTCACAGTATATGGGAAAATCCAAAGTTCTATACCATTCCAAATAGTCCAAGCTGTTTTAAAGCATCCTAATTACCCTGATTCATTGGGAACAGCTGTTTTAATCAACTCAACAGGAGAAAAACAGCAGCTCTCTGCAGTTGGTTTGTGGACAGTCATGGCTAAGACAAAGGAGCTCACTAAGGACCTGCGGCTGTGCATTGTGGCCGCTCACAAGTCAGGAAAGGGCTATAAAGACATATCAAAATGTTTTCAAGTTCCAGTGGCTACAGTGCAAAGTATTATTAAAAAATACAAGAAGTTCCGCACTGTGGAAAATCTCAGAAGATGTGGTCGGAAGCCAAAAGTGACACCTGTGCTGGCCAGGAGAATAGTGAGAGAGGTGAAGAAAAATCCAAGGATCACCACCAAGGCCATCCTGGTGAATCTGGACTCTGCTGGTGGCGACATCTCAAGGCAGACAGTTCAACGGACACTGCACACTGCTGGGTTCCACGGACGCAGGCCAAGGAGGACACCACTTCTCCAGAAAAGGCACACAAAAGCCCGCTTGACCTTTGCAAATGCTCATCTGGACAAAGAAGAAGACTTCTGGTGTTCTGTTTTATGGTCAGATGAAACAAAAATTGAATTGTTTGGCCACAATGATGTGTGCACCATTTGGCGTGAAAAAGGAGAAGCCTTCAACCCTAAGAACACCATCCCCACTGTCAAACATGGTGTTGGGAACCTAATGTTTTGGGGGTGTTTTTCAGCCAATGGACCAGGGAACTTGATCGCAGTAAATGGCACCATGAAAAAAGAGCAATACATCAAGATTCTCAACAACAACATCAGGCAGTCTGCAGAGAAACTTGGCCTTGGGAACCGGTGGACATTTCAGCACGACAACGACCCAAAACACACAGCCAAAGTGGTGAAGAAATGGTTAGCAGACAAAAACATTAATGTTTTGCAGTGGCCCAGCCAGAGTCCTGACTTGAATCCAATTGAGAATCTGTGGAGGGAGCTAAAGATCAGGGTGATGGCAAGGAGACCCTCGAACCTCAAAGAGTTGGAGCTCATCACTAAAGATGAATGGGCAAAAATACCAGTGGAGACATGCAAAAAGCTGGTCAGCAATTACAGGAAGCATTTGATTGCTGTAATAGCCAATAAAGGCTTTTCTATTAATTATTGAGAAGGGTATGAATAATTTTGGACATGCCACTTTTTGTTCAAATGTGTATAAAAGCTGAGAAATACTTTTTCCCACAATGATGCCTCTTGTACATCATCATGTTATCATTTGTTTTCAATTCTATAAAAGAATCAATTCATGCCATTAGATTATAGATAGTATTTTTAATTCTATTTAATGTAATTTTTTTCAACTGCATTATATGTATTGCATTATATATGTTTTTATTAAGTTGTATGTTGTATAAGTAAACAGTGTCTTTACTTTTTTAAGACATAATTTTTTTTGTACTAAATTATTAAATTTCAGTCTTTAAACTTGTTGAGTTTTGTATGTATAAAAACAATGTCACTTTTATAGGTTAAGTATTAAATTCAGAAGTTAGACTGTAGACGTTATATTGATTGATTATATTCTAATAAAATCAAATAATATATAATTCTGTGCACAAAATGTATTTTAGACTAAACTAAAACTGATTCAATATATATAAAAAAAAACTAACAGAAAAAATGCATTGCATTAGGTCACTATTAGAGCTGGATATGGTGTTGCTTTCTATTATTAGATAGATTATTTAATTATTTTTTTAAATAGCAAATCTTTTCATTAATAATTAATTAATATTTGATATATATTCAAATGAACACTGATTCAATACTGATTTAACTTCTGTGGAATATGGACTGTTGTTTATAGTGTGTTGTTTCGTTTCACTATTAGACCACTATTAGAATTTGTGAATAAGTATTTTAACAATCCATAACAGTCCCTTATATTATTCACTTTCCTGTTCAATTCTGCTTAAAATCAAATTCCACATCATTACTTTTAAGCAACTAAAAGAGATGGGGAGTAAAAGCTACTATATTATTAGGAACTCACTGAATAAATGTTTATTGTCTATAACAATTTGTTCATTATAAATAAATTTCACTGGCTATACAAAAACATACCATCTCAAAGATGGAACAGATGACAGGGTGGAGTTAGATATCTATTCAGTAAATGGTTATCTAACACTTAGCATCATATCTGCCCCAAGGACACACTGAGAAATGAGTTTGCTCAGTGGGTTAACCGACATGACGTAGTATGGAGCATTGTGTGTTGGTTGATGAGATTGTCCAATGCATTTTTGACTTTAGGTGGGGTACAATCTTTATATCTTTACCATTAACAGAGAAAGTCTTATATTATTGTGAAATAGGTTGCTACAGTTACTGTTGGTGCAAACTCTCTCTCTCTTTTTTTTTTTTTTTTTAGAAGAAGTACTATGAATCATACAGTGGGGCCCAAACATCTGAAACCACTAGTGAAAATGCTTCAATTGTGCCTAGTCTTCTACCTTAATATATCACCATTTCACTACAAATACAGATTGTTAGCCAAACAACTTCAGTTCAACATAGAAATGATAAAAATGTTGACCCACAGTTCAGAATTTATCAGTACATCCACCTTTTGCTTTAATGACAGTGTACACCCATTCTAGTTTCAAGTATGTTTTAAAATCCCGTGTCATTTCCAGCTTTTCCATGTTTTTAAATGTTTCTCTATGATGGAACGGCTTCCTACACATGCTTCACTGCTGTCCATGGACCTCCTACAGTGATTGGATTTTTTGTGGATATCTCCACACATTTCCCAACACAATATGGTTTAAATCTGGTGGTTGTGTTTCCATGACATCACCTGAACTTCCTCACTCTTCAACCCACTCCATCTTATGAGGACCGGTGTGGTGCCTTGCATTGTCTTGTTGGCAAATCAAATCAATCCGTCACAGGAAGAAGTGACGGATCCCTTAAAACACGTACACTAAACATCAGAGTATGACATATGCGTGTCTCAGCAGTTTGTTGTGACTGCAAACATAACAAATGACTTATTGAAATTGAATTTGTGTTATAATTGCTGAAAATAATAGATAAAGACAACCATATTCACCATTTGTGTTGGCCTCAGATACAATTTTGCAACTGCCTTTAACCCATCCAGTGAAGTGACCTAGTGAGCACATGAGCACACATTTGATTGGTGATTCAAAACTTTTGATTGGTGAATCCAAACTTTTTAATCATGATTTCGAACCTTTAAATAGTTATTGTAAATTTTTGACCAGTGATTCCAAACTTTTGAGTTGTGATTCCAATTTTTTCAGCAGTGATTCCGAATTTTTTAGCAGTGATTTCAAAGTTTTGATTTCAGTAACTTAAAAGGTATACACACAGAGTCCTGTAACATCATAAAGACATAACAGGCTTGATTTCCATGTTTCCATGTTTCCATGTTTTTTAATATGTTATAAGATATAAGGTGCTGCAACTATGACCAGAGGATTGCTGGTTTGAATCCTGGGTCATGCTGCCTGCCATCAGCAGCCGGAGCCCGAGAGAGCACGATTGGCCATGCTGTCTCCAAGTGGGTTGATGGCGTTGTAAGGGGTGGCTCTGGGGCAAGGCCTCCCCCTGCCACCAGGGGGAGGCCCCGAGTCACCCCTGCCAGTAATTGAGCCCAATTCCCTACACCTGGGCAGTAGGCTACATAGGCACACAGATCCAGTTGCCCCACTGCTGGATCTTTTGACTCTGGTGGTGTGTGTCTGTGTAGTTCTGTGTGTGTCACTCCCCTTCATGTGTCTCTCCCGAGTCTGTCTCCCAGTGTCTGTGCAGTGTGTGTGTCTGTGTGTGTGTGCGTGTAGCACACATACACTCGTGTACCAGAGGAAGGCAGGAGTGTCTGTCTTCCCTGGTGTGTGTCCCTGGTGTGTGTGTGCCTGTGTGTGTGTTTGCACACAAACACTAGTTTTACAGAGGAAGGCAGGAGTGTCTGCCTTCCCTGTAACTTCTCAGTTTTCTGGTTTCTTTTGGGAGATCCTTTTTGCCCATAGTTGTATTTCCCTCAAGTGTTAAAGAGGTAGCCAGCTCTCCCCTGGCGTCCTTTGTTTGTTTCCCACCTTTTGTTTCGCGTTAGACGCGACGTCTCCTTATTTATTATATCCACCCCTTTACGTTTCTTTTGTTGACCGCTTTGATAACTGCCGCTTTGGTGAAGCGGCAGAGCGTCGGTCTCGCGATGCGGCGGCCTGGGTTCGAGTCCCGGGTGGTTTATTTCTCATTTCCATTTTGCCTGTTCTAAGATTAAAGACTCTGCCCTTGGGCCCGTTGGTCACGTCATCGTGGTAGCTCACTCCGTAGCATGCTGGCCCGCCAACACGGCGGCCTGGGTTCAAACCCCGCTGTAAGTGAGCACCTCCATTACAGGCGTCTTTTCACCCACATCACTTTAGCGTGATGCTTGCCGACATGGTGCGGGTGTCCGCTAGCCGATGCATCAGAGCTGGGTACCCGGTGCTTTCTTTCTAGTGCATTGGTTGCCTGGTGTCTCTTTGAAAAGAGGTGGTGGATGGTTGGTTAAAGCCAGTACAGAGTGGTGACCCAAGTTTTTAATGGATTCCAAAGTTTTAAGTGGTGATTCCAATTTTTTTTGCAGTGATTCCAAAGTTTTGATCCTAGTAACTTGAAAGGGATACAAACTGTACAAGTCCTGTAACATCCTAAGAATATTATAGGCTTGATTTCCAAGTTTGTTTTTTCAGCTTTGAATTTGGGATGGGAGTATAACTTAATGTTATAAAAATTAAAAAGTCGTCTCGCCAGCTTTAACTACAACTAGCAGGGCAGTGTCTGTGAGTTTTGCGGGTTTAAAGTTTAGTTACGTAACAGTTTGGGGGGTTTAAGAATTGCCACATTTTGCATCTTTTGAATATAAAGACTACAGTGTTTGAGGTTCAGGGGTTTGTCACCTCTATGTACTAAACTCTCATAATTCGACTATCCCAAGGAATATACAATATGACATTCTATGGCCCCTTTAATACTTCAACACCCCCAACAGTAGTAACAAAGTCAACTTGCAAACATACTCATTTGATCCTTACGAGAAACTGCAGCAGGGACCTGTTATGTTGATCTTTTGCAGAGCTTGACTGCTCCCTTTTTTTTGCATTTGTCATCCATTAAAAGTTGGCTCCAAACAGTACTCTAAGTGTCCTTAGGCTGACCTTGCTTTTACTTGAGGCTGGTCACTTTCAGGTTTAATCTAGGATTGAGCACATCTACATCATTGCTTCACCCAAAGAACTTTCAGTCCGCCTAATACTGAAAACGGAAAGGATAAAAATCAAGTTATGTCTAGTATTCTTCAGCAGGAAATGTCTAATGGTCCAACTCTCAAGAAGCATTAAGTCAATGAATCTAATAAAAACAGGCTGTGAAATGAGGAATTCTGAGCGCTGCTGACGTCAATAACGCTTGTGTGGTAATCTGGGTGAAGGGCTTCAACCTTAATGGTCATTACTTCAATAATTAGCAGCACGACATTGCTTACATCACTGATGTTTAGCTCATAAAAGACGTGGTTCATATTGCATAACACAACAGACCTGGAGAACTGATTTTCCTGACGTACAAACTGATAAAACACATACTAGTACAGACTAGGAAATATTTATAGTTCCATTGGAAAAAGTTCTGATTTATTTGCCATTTTAATCATTTTGGTTATTTATTGAATTTAACATTCAATAAATGATCGTTTTTCACTTTCTGTCATCATTTAAATCTGGAAATTTGGCTGTGCCCAAATTTCACAATGAATGGACCAATAGAAATGCTCCAAAATGATTTGGAATGTGATATTTTTACTTTGACTTCCTATAGAAGCTTTTTTCCTTCTCATTTTCCTTCTATCTTCATCAAGAGATGTTTTGTGTGACAGCAAAGATATATAAAAACATGTAAAATTCTAGGCACTAGGGCTCTGAGTGGTCCAGCGGACTAAGGCTCTCCCACAATGACCAGGATTGCTAGTCATGCTGCCTGCCATCAGCAGTCAGAGCCCGAGAGAGCACAGTTGGCCTTGCTCTCTCCAGATGGGTAGATGGCACACTCTCTCCCCACATCACTTCAGTGTGGTGCTGGCCGGAGCTAGCGCCTGCTAGCTGATGCATCAAAGCTGGGTACCTGACGCTTTCCTCCTACCGCATTGGTTGCCTGGAGACATTGCTTCAGCTGTTGGAAAAGAGGTGGAGGCTAGTTCATAAAAAAAGACACTTTTAGTTACTGAGCTATTTTCTCTGACCACTAATCTATCAGTCAATCTGTTGTCTTATATTGGGACTAAAGCATGTGACCTTCTGGTTGCGGCCTCATTTGTGTTACCATTAAGCCACTGGCCAACCTGTATTTGTATTGTTCTTCTTTTTGTTCTTCTGTTAGAACCAATAACCTTTGGTTTCTGAGGTATTTTCTCTGATTACTAATCTACCAGTCAATCTGTTGTCTTATACTGAGACTAGAGCATGTGTCCTCATTGATGCCTCATTTGTCTTAACATTAAGTTTCGGCTGTTGGAAAAGAGACGGCGGCTGCAACCCAAGGTAGGCATGGTTTTTAACGTTAACATATCTCCACTGTCACTCAAAAACCTTGCATCTCCAAAATGTGAGGAGAGAAGGAAAAAATGTATCTTTGAATGGAAGTCAATGTAAAAAGACTCCAGATTCCAGAACACTTGGAGCATTTCTACTGGTCCATGAAATTTGGTACAGCTGCCAGATTCACATCATGGCAAAAAGTAAAAAAAAAAATGACAGCAGAATAGGTTTTATTATTAAACACTTTTTATATTAGTCATTTATTATTTCTACACTGAATGAAAAACTACCTCTAGACTCCAAGGTCCCGTCAAATTATAATGTCTAAAATAACCTGCCTGTTCATTTTTGTGAGTTAAAATTCCACTGTGTTTCTTTTCTCACGAGTAAGACTGAAGTCGGATGTGGACCAGCCTGCATCACTGTTACTCATTCCACTTTTATCCCTTTTTGTGTGGTCTCAATTTGCATCATCAAACGTAATGTTGAACAGGCAGCTTTCCCATCATTCCAACACATCTGCAGGCCTCACTGTGTTATGATAGGACAGTCTACACACTCGTGAGTAATACCTTAAACTGGCAGCTGAAGTTGGTCTCTCAGATAAGGGGTGGAAAAAATTTATAAAAAAAAGGCCAAATCCCTGAAACCCCTGCCCATTCCTTGTGGTCAGGTCTTGCCAAACAGAGTGAGTTATTCGCCAGACGAATGTTTGCAATTATCCACACCCTTCCCACCCTGTCTCGCTTGGCCTCCCTGCGTCAGAGGGTTTGGAGTGTTTCTCCACTGGGCCAGGGCTGCACATCTGCAATAGATTAAAAAAGGAAGCTGAGCTATGTTGACTAAGCATAGGCCCCATACACCCACAGTCCAACCTCCTGCAGGCCTCCCTTATTGTACATCCCCAGCAATACAGTCACTTATTCCACTAGAAAATGTACACTTCTTTGAACACTCCTTCCAACTCAGAAGATCCTTGGTGGCATCATAGTAACGGTAACCATCATCACATCCATAAAAACAGTGTGAATAGTAAATCATTATATAGATCCATTTGGTTTTCCAATCTTAAAAGTAAAAGTGCCAAAAGCGTTTCTTAGAGAGCAATGCCACACAAGAACCTTACAATGATTTTTTTTTACAGACTTATTTTTATGTAATTGTTTTTAACCCTGTTTTATTTAACCCTCCATGACATATTACATCAATACCTATATTTTTTTTTGGTCCAATAAACAAACATGCCAGACCCTTATTTTTAAGAGTGTAATTTGGATTTGTATGGACCAGATGATCTGTGCTGTGTTTACACAGCGAACCATCTAAAGGGGTGTAATTGGTTTAGTAGGTGGCTAAGAACACAACTGGAAAAACCCAGTCAGTCCTGGGATTTAAACCCACAACTAATCCTTTACTGGCTTCTCTCATTACTACGCTACGAGGCCACTCGGTCTTTGTATTCTTCTTCTTTTATTAGAACCTATAACCTTCTGGCTGCTGAGCTATTGTCTCTGACCACTAATCTACCAGTCACCCTGTTGTTCTATCCCGGGACTAGAGCATGTGTCCTTCTGATTGCAACCTCTTTTGTCTTACCACTGAGCTGAGAATCCATAACCTTCTTGTTACTAAACTAATGTATCTACCACTACTCGTCACACTGCCTTCTTATCCTGGCACTAGTGTGTCCTTTTGGATGCTGCCTCATTTGCCTACTGTCCAACCTGTCTTTGTCTGTTTCATCTTGTCCTGAGATTAGAACAGGCGACTGTTCTCTTACCACCTGGGTAACAGGCAATCCTTCTTCTTCCTATGACTGCCCTGGGATTAGAACCCAGAACCTTTTGTGTAATCCTAGGCTGCCAGATATTCTGGTAAAAACCTTTTCAGCTTCTCCTTCTATTTCATATTATCAGTATTCATATTACTCTTCTAAAATGTAATACTATTGAGTATAATTGAGAATAATATCTAATATGTAATTATATTAATAATAAATACATTAAAATATATCTAATTTTCTCTCCTTCCGGTTGATTGTTCTTGTTATTATGATTTATTCATTAAGATAAGAACTAAGATTAGAAATGATAAAGTTCCATCTACTGACTCACTTCTCTTACCACTACCACAGCCTAATATTGATTTTATTTATTTATTTATACACACATATATAACTTTTCACTACTCACATTACATTTAATTGTCTGTTTTATACCCTCTGTGTATTTATTGTAAAATGTATGTTGCTTTATGCATGATAAATCAATGAATGAATTTATGAATCATTTATGAATTATTCTATAGTAGTAATAAAAGTAATCTGTGTCTTACATTCTGTGATTATTCTACTCTGTTTTATGATACATTCTAGAACATTTTATATTATATTTAAGAATGAACTGAAAGGTCACAGGTTTAAATACCAATACAGGAATATGAATAGTTAGTAATAATGAATTATTTAATTAATGTATTTATTTTTAAAGCAAAGAAAGCCAGGTTGTGTACTTTTTTTATGTTCCTGCTGATATTTGACTGACTGTAAGAAAGTGATGAAACACTCTTTCTGACCAATGGGCCCGTCTTGACTGATGTTGATATATCCAGGCGATATCACCTGAGAATCTTAGCCTGAGATTCCTCCAGCCTTCGGAGTCGCTCTCAGATGTTTCTCTTGTTTCTGATGAATTCTTGTCCGTTTACATGGGCCTGTGTACAGCTGCATGGTCTGTTCCTACACCCATTTTGTGTCCCCCCTGTTGCTAGGAGCGATGAGATACAGTGAAACAAACTACCAAACCAGTTTTTACGTTAAATGGGGTGGGGTTATGTACTGAGTCACGTCTGGCTAAATTTAGCATCATGAAGGGAGCTTTAAAATCCCCCGAACTGGCCAGCAAAGCCTTTGTACCATTTGTACAGTGATTCCAGGGGTGAGGCTTTCTTTTCTTCATTTTCCTCTTATAGCCATGAAGAAGAGAAAATTCAGATTCCTCCTGAAAGTGCCATACGACTTATTTTTTATTATATTTAATTTATTATTATATTTAAGTATAAATACTTATTTAAATATTTCAATATTTAAAGATATATTGATCTTTTTTTATATAATACTAAACTCGGGTGTTAAGTGAAGCATTCAGCAGAGTTTCAATAGAAAACACAAAGCAGAAATATGATCAAACTCAATAAGAATGACCAGAATGCTCTCCTCACTCCTCTCTGAGAACGGTCTGGCCATTGTCTTAATATTCTAATAAATGTACGTGACTGACAGCCCTCCATCACTGGCGACCAGAATTTTTTTACGTTTCCGTGGTAACTGGCACAGCCTTGAGAAGGAGAAGTTGCATCTTTTAGCCAGCTTTTTACTTTGAACTGCGGTTGTGATTTACAGATTATTAGGATTCACTGAGGTTCTGATATCTAGAACCAAGTTACCAACCCATGTGAGGGACGACGGGGCACGCAGGCCCCATCTGAGCTTCGGCTCAGCAAGTTTAGCTTTAGCTTTACCTCTCCAGGTTGCTCAGACTTGAAGAGAGGGTGGAGCCAGGTTAGCCTTAATTTGGACTGCCTTTTCTATTCGAGAGGAGAGCAATACTGCAGACATTTGTTAGACTTTGGGAAGATATTCATAGACATCCATAGACGTTTACACTGGGGGCCAGATTAACTTCATTAGAAATAAAAACAGTCAGATTTACATAAGTCAACATTACATGTAAACGAATAAAGGCTACATGGGTAGGTGCTCAAGCTGTGGTACTAACCTTATGTATTAGCCATACATCTGCTGATTGGAATTCCCTCTCCCCATGTGAATTGATCCCCAGGATAGTAAGTTCTGTGCAATATGCTACAGTATTACACATAGATTGTAATAAAAACACTATTTAACACAGTAAAAAAAAAAAAAAAAAAAGATTTTTCCTCCTCCAATTGATATCAATCAATCATTTCAGACTATACTTTCACCCTTCAATGCTCAGTACCCCACAGGACCACCACCTATCATTTGGGTGGCGGGTCATTCTCAGCACTGCAGTGACACTGACTGTGTTGTGCTGGTTCGAGAGGATCCACTGCAGTGCTGCTGGAGTGCTTAAACACTTCAGTGTTACTGCTGGACTGAGAATAGTCCACCAAACAAACAAAAAAAAAAACAGCCAACAGCAGCCTGTGGGCAGCATCCTGTGACCACTAATGAAGGCCTACAGGATGACCAACACAAACTGTGCAGCAACAGTTCATCCAGGTCATCCTGGTCATCCTTCATTAGTGGTCACTGGATACTGCCCACAGGTTGTTGTCCAAACCATAATATTCTGATATTCTGACATCTCCAAAGCTTTCCTCATGGGACTCTTTAGAGTTATCATCCAACACCTGGTTTGGTAAATCAGTGCTCAGTGATAGTAAACCAGGTGAACTGGCAATGGAATTGAACACATCCACGCTGTGCTGGCTTAGACTACACTAAATCTAGTGTAGTCTAAAGTAATCTACCAAATATTTACACACTTAATCCACTCCAGGAAGATAAGATGGCTCTTAAGTTGAGTTGTTTTATTTTAAGAAAGAATTTTTTACATAGTTTTAAGAAAGTACTCCAACCACAGACATTTAAGTAACAGATTCTGTTACATTGCAGTTGTGCAGTGATTCACTAAGGGAATGCTTACATTAGAGGGTCAGTTTAGTCCTGTACGTAGCTCTCTTGTTGCCAAGCTGAGATGTAAACAAAAAGAAATGGTTAACCCCTGAGTTAACCCTCCAACTTTGCACTGATACAGAGTTCGATTGTGCTGTTGTGAAGTGGTCGTAGTGGCTCATCCAGTGAGAAGTTCAATATTTTGAGAACACTACACATTTCTACATACAGAAAAACCTTGCATCTCCAGTGCATTTTTCATTTTTTGACAAAATGTGATTCGGGCAATTCTGCACACTTTTTCAATACTGGCAAACCTACGTTGCCATTTGTCTGGCACTGTTTGGGGCTTAACCCCTTTGTTTCACACTATATAATGGGACAGCAAGTCCCCCTGTTCGTCTGGCCTGCTGTACATCAAGTAAGTGGTTGTGGTGACCTCTAGAGGCAAGCCAAAAGCATAGCCAGCTCAAGATGGAACCATTTTATTGGAACTCGGTGTGGTCAAGCAGTCCGTAGTACATATCTCGTTCTGTGGGATTCGAGCTCTGGATCAGGATTGTTGACTTTTCTCTTGTAGGAGGACCAAAACAGCACCCTGTGATAACACAGACACCAGTGTATCATTAAACTGAACAACTGAACATTACCAAGTTAATAACAAGACAAACATGATCCACTCTAACTGAGATCTGAGGGTCTGATGCATTTAATATGTGTTAGCTAGTTAGCAAAGTTACCATACATACACTCTGATGACACGTGTAAAATCATGAATATAAAGAACATTTCCAGAAGATAATGGGGTCTCCTCAATGTGAATTTATCAGGACTTTCAACCTCATTGATACTTTACCCTCCAACGCAGAGCTCTGAAACATTCTGCCTGTGTTTTGTTTGTAGCTCCAGCCAGTCATCATTTTGTCCACCTGTATATTGTTAGTCTTGTGTGAGTAGCGCTTCCCTATAAAATCTACCTGTACTACTGACTGAAATATTTAAGTTAGCCTAACTGAAACACTACAAAAAGTTGGGCTAGCTTGAGCTGATTACGTTAAACTAACTCTAAATGAATAGTTGAGACACACACTCTTAAACTTTACGAGTTATATTGAGTAAACTGAGTTGTTTCAATGAAATATGGTGACCTTCAGGGTGTGCCTTATGTGTGGGCAGTGCAACCTAGACGAGTAAAAACTCACGCCTTTCCCATTGCCTCCTGACACCATCATTTTGCGTTCCCTGCTAGAAAAGTTTGCTTAGTAGAACATTACGTGAACGTTCTGAACGTTACAGTTTTGGTTCTTAGAACCTGAACATTTCATATCAGTTTTTATCAATGTTTTTATGTATCATTTTATTTATTGTATAGCTTTGGCTTTAGGAAAGTTACCTTAGATGATTCCATAGCATTGCTTTTTGTCAAACTGGGAATGTTGTGTAAGAAATGTTCTAATAACGTTATTATGTCCCACGTTTTGAGAACATTCCTGCAACATTGCAGACTGACCTCTCTGGAAGCTTTTAAAAACACTGCTGAGTGCTCCCATAACGTTCTCTGCTAGCCAGGTTGCCCTCCATTGCCCTCTTCTGCTCAGGTCTTCAATCCTGGGCCTTGAATCCAGCTTCCAGTCCTGGATTTTGTTCTTGCAGTAAAAGCTGAGGGACTTGGCCACACAGTCGCCCACGAAAGGATGACAAACTCCAGGACAGGAAACTGGATTGAGTGCAGATTTGAAGATCTCTGTCTGAGTAATATCAACTTAAAGTACAAACTCAGAGCACTTAACAAGCGCATTGCTTGTACTCAGTTCAGGGGGTTATTTAAGCTGAAATGGTTTAACTCCTTAAACAAGAAAGCAGCTGAGAGCAGCTCTGAAAACTCCATTTCCCAGAACCCCCAGTGCTGATTACTACTGATCACTGCTGATCACTGCTGATCAGACACACCTGCTGAGCTCTGCCTAAAAGCTCTCCCAAAGAGAGGCTCAGTGCTGCACCTTTGTAGAGGGGCAGCGGTGCACAGGTAGAAAGAGCACGGGAGCTTGTGTGTCTTCCTTGTATGCCGTCCCACCCCACTGCTTCTTGGAGTGTTTTTTTTTTTTTTTTTTTCCTTTTCACACGTCCCCTGTTGTGCAGTGATAACACACTGCCCTTGGGTTCAGTGGCTTGGCCTCCAGCACACCAAATTATGGTGGTCCCCTGTTCACCTTTCTAATTGCCCATTTCTCTGTGTAACTATTTATCTTCCTGTTTAAGATAAATTAATTAGCCAGGAGTTCTTGGGTCTAGGAGTGTATAATGACTGTTAATATGAGGTGTGAAGAGAGAAATTTGGAAATTCGCTTTAGTTTCAGTTGGGACATTGAGTTGGGAAAATTGTTAACTTTTACACAATCCACACTGATGCTGATTTTTATTTTTTATTTTTTATATGTTTGTCTTTTTTTTTTTTTTTTAATAAAAGACAGACTATTGATGCATTTGAATTTGCTGAAAATATTGTTTATGGTGTGTGTTTCCTACTTCTCAGTAAAAAGATGCAAAATTTGACAGCACTGTATGCTTAATTTACGTTGATATACAATTACCTCTTATTTAATCGAGATGGACATAATGGACAATGATGCAATGAGCTACAATAATGCAAATTCAATGCACAATTTTAAAATCAGTGTTTCTTTTGATATTATCTAGCAATATATGCAAATATTTTAAATCTAATTAACAAAAAGTTCCATGAATGGCTACAATCACTGTGGATTTACATCTACATTTTAAACATAGGCTCTTGTGATGTGAATAGGAAGACTGAATAATAATAAGAATTTTACCCCAAGTTAAATCTACTTGATGACCCCAGGCTTACACCCTGACTTACCCTAGAATGAGGAAGAGGAGCAAGAACAGTGAAGTCAGGCAGACTGTGAGGAGGTCTGGGCCAGGCAGCTGCACCACGGCAAATGGGGGTTGTGGCAGCATTAATGGGAACTGGCCAGCAGGCAGGAGAGCCTGGTCAAACACGTCCTGCAGTTCCACGTGGCCCTTTACTGCACGAGGAGTGACTAGGAGAGAGAGAGAGAGAGAGAGAGAGAGAGAGAGAGAGAGGGTCATGTCTCAAAGTTTTTTAAGGGTGGTGCACCCCCTACTGGCCAGATGTTCTTGCTAAACCATTCCTGTCTATGAGAGCACAGTATATACACTCTTCTCACTGCTGTACCAATGTTCTGTTAGAAACTTGAATTGGAAGCTGGTCAGGTAGGCACTAAAGATGCTCGGGGGGGAGAGGTACCTGTGAGGTGAAAGTAGATGCGAACCAGGGAGCGTTCCTGAGAAAAGATCTCGCACTGGTATGTGCCCGAGTGCTCTGGCCGAGCTGAAGGTATTGAGTAGAGCTTGTCCACGCCAACAGTCACCTCCTTGAATCGACTCAGCAACACTGTTTTCAGCTTAACAAACAGATACATGTCAATTGTAGATACATGAGGGCAATCCTGATTCTAGGTTCACCAAACAGCCCCTTTAAAACTGTAGTTTAGCAAAAGGTCCAATATCATGAAAAACATTGCAATTTCCTTTTGAATGAGACGCAGGGCAGCCAATCAGAACATGGCTAATTTATAAATACAGGCCTATGGGCATAGTAGCTGTGACTGATTAACATGGCTGTGTTTTTTTTTTGTTCATAAAACTACAAATATGTTGACATTAAAGCATTATCATATATATAATACTGCTTTAATGCTTTAATACTGTCAGTTTCTTCTGCCAAAAAGTCCAAAACACCAGGACTGTCCAAGTGAAGGTTGGTTAACATACCTGTTGAGCCCTGTACGCAGTCCAAGATAACTGCTGATACTATAGAGCTCACCTGTTGTGGTACGAATGAAGCCATAGAACTATCGAAATATAAAGTTCAGCCAGAGACGTCATAAACAAGGAAACCGGCCACTGGTTGAAATATAAATGGAAGTCCTCGTAACGCTCAACGTGACGCTCTACCCTTCAGCAAAAAGGGCCAATCAGCTTGCTGGTTACACCACGAGCGGAGGAGGGTTGACGTGATAGTGGGGAAACCCCCTTAACGGGGAGATCTGCATGAGTGTAGTAACTGGGACAAGCCGAAACATCACATTTATGTGCCTATTTGAGCCGAATGCTACAAGTTACTCACAAATTATTAATTTGTGCAGACTTGCCTATGAGGACGTGGCTCAGCCTTTTCAATTGTTGTTGAGTGATATGGTTTTAGGGTGAAAAGGCTGTGCTGTGCATATTTTAGCATGGTTAGAACTGTATATCGACCAATCAGATTGTGAGGTCAGAATTAAGTGTTGAATAATAAAGTATATAACTTTAAAATGTACCATTAAATTGACCATTTTCAAATATGGGATATCTATTGCAGCCAGATATCAACATAAAGTATAATGTAATTTGTATAATAACGTATATAACTTTTTTGGGGCCTACTACTCTTCCTCTAGTCACGAAGGTAATAGGAATTGATGCATTGTGGACATTGGTGACCACCCTTATACGCTTATGGCATCTGACTGACTCTCTTATGCAGAGCGACTGACTTACATTTGAGTCATGTTACACAGGAGGGAGAATGTAGTATTAAGAGTTATGCCCAAGGACTCGTGTTGGTGTAGTGTGGTGTGCTTTCCTAGCCAGGGAACCAAACCCTAGTCTGCCACAGGAAATGCAGTGTTAGCCACTACACGACTCCACCTGCTCTTCCTCACCTCTGTATACCTCCACACTATCTGGATGTCACTTGGCAAGACGAACGGCACTTTGCACCACATCTGAGTCCTGTTGTTTTCCTCCTCGGTGATCTCCCGCGCTGTTAATAGAGACACACACTCATTGTAGCCTGGGCTCCTTAACTCCTCACCTTGCAACAAGGCCTCTCTCAAGGGAAGAATAGGGCCTGCGCTGTCTGCCTGACGCGCTCGTAATTATAATATTTAAGCAGAGCCTCTGGGGAGAGTGGTAAAAGGGATGATGCACCGAGCAGTAATTGTAGCTGTGCCGGCTGGAAATGAATACCACAGTGTGTGGGAGTGTTGAGGGGGGGGTGTGTTGGTGTGGAGATGGAGGGTGGGGGGGCATGCCACCTCGCATCAAGAAGCCAAGGACTTAGAGGCTACCCACGGGGCTTTCTGTTTAAATTATATTATGCATGAAAATGTGCCAAGGCCCAGGGATTCGTTTAACAATCTCTGACTTGCTCTTAAGAATGTTGCGGGGATTTAGGAGCTACAAATGGATGTTTGTGCCAGGCACATATACTGTTATGTAATCGCGGTTCCAGCGCTGTCAGCTCGCGTTAGAACGATTCCATCAAATCGTGGAGGACAATGTGCTAGCGTGGTATATTCAAGACGAATAAGGCAAGCCAGTTCATGTCGTCGCTGTCCCAAAATTCCTCCGATATGGAAACTTAATAGCAGACGGAAACAATCATGTTACATTAATCTACATTAAAGGGGAATTCCACCTGTCATCCATTATGTCTGAACAATGAAAGGGTTCAAATGTAAGCAAAGTCATTCAGTGAGATTTGGAGTAAAATGCTTCATTCTGGAGAAAACAGCCCAAGCCAAAATTGTTCACAGTGGTGGTGATAGGAACCAGACGTCTAAAAAAAGACACATCACAGAAAGCTGTTACATGAATAACATGGTGTAAATGCACTGTGTGATGCCTGTGACTAGTTTACAATAGATCAGTGGACAGGAACATACAGGGTGTTGTAAGGCCACTTGGTTCCCAAAGAACAGCCAGTTTACCATCATCAATATCAACCAGCTTGCAGACTGGCCTACAAGACTGGATGAGTCAGTGACTGACTGACTGACTGACTGACGGATGGACTTTATCGAAACGTGTATTCGTGTATAGACTGCCTCTACTGATGGTCTAAGTACTACATTTTGCCATAAAGTTAACAAGTACGTGTGCTGCCAAGAAGAGATGTAATCTCAGGTAGGCTGAGGTTGGCTCTCCTTGCTCGAAATATGTTTTGATGTTAGCATTGTTATTGCGGTGTTAGCATCGCGATTGCCGGCCTCGACTAGCAATGCTGTGCCGGTGTTGGGCAAAAGTCATGTTGATGGGCCCTTCACATCTAAAACTAGTAAATATGAGGTCTACATCTTAAGGCTCTGAGGGCAAGGCTTGAGCCCTTTGCAAGGCAGGGACACATGAAACATAACAGATGTCATTTTATGCCACAGAACCTTTTTTACAATTAGAAGCAGATATTTTGGTCCCCTGCTATTGACCATTCTATGCAGCCAGTGGCAGTCTGGCAAAACTAGGCTTTCCTGGTTTTTCTTGTATATAAAAGGTGTGCAGATCTACTGGTGGTTTTGAGTAGTAAATAAAATGGCTAAATTACATTTCTCTGCAGTGTGCCATTTTGCACGCTCTTTAATGTGTATTAATGATCAATTTTATTGTTATTATTTTTATAGCATTGCTTTTGGTTCATACATCATAAAATAGTTACGCCATGTAAAAAGCAGCTGGTGTAAAAAAACAAAAACATTAAGACATTATGAGACTTACGAGGACAATCCAGTGGGAATTCACAAGTGTCATACTGACAGGACAAGCAGTTGTAGACAGCACCTAGAGCCTGGAAACCTGCCCGGTATAACGAACAATGGGGAAATGCACAGATTTTATAGATTACAAAGGTAAACATGAAAAAAGTACTTCTTGTGTTAAAGTGTTAGGCAGTGGGTCTCATGTAGTTCTCATGTGGGACAGCTCAGCACGCTTGGAGGAGAACTTCCAGACATCTGAGAGTGATGTTTTTTGTTTTGGATGTAACTGGTCCCACCAACTGGGAATCCCAATGTAAGAGGATGATAGACCTTCCCCTTTATCAGCATGAGGAGTGAGGCTGTCTTTTACCTAATGTAACAGAACTGGTAGAATTGGAGGTGGGACCTTCATGGATGGCATCAGTTAGCTTTGGGCACCCATGAAACTGCTTTCAGTTCATTTATGGCCCTTCCTTTGGTCCTATGGACCACTTTTTCGGTAGGTACTGACCACTGCCTACCAGAAACATCTTATAGGATCTGCCTGATGTTTTGGAAATGCCCAGACCAGGTCATCTAGCCATCCCAATTTGACTCTTGTAACAGAGCATCAACTTAAAGAATTGACTGTTCACTCGCTGCCTAATATGTATATCCTGTAGATAATCAATGGCCTCTTTTCCTCTGCAGGGCAGAACACTTAGGGGTAAGCATTCCTGTGACGTTCCAAATGAACATTTACAGACCAGGCTGAGCACTGTTTTTCTCACCATGGTTCGCTAACTGTACTTGGGTCATGTAACAGATTGGTGGGCAGGCTTAATAGCACAATGGATATTGCATCTTGCTCTATAAGGCTGATGTACCAAATACGGCTATTTCTATAGAATAGTGGTATCACACACTCGCGTAAGTGAATTCCAGCACATCCACTGTTGGTTACATGTTCCTGCATCTTAATGATAATGGCAGTCCTAGTAGGTAAGGATTAAACAAGTCTCTTGACATCCATGTCCATAGTCCACACTTCCACAAACTTGGTGCTTCCAAGTCCAAGCAGAACCTAACAGTGACTCTCCCACATTCCAAGAGGACAACTGTAGGGTACATAAGTCCAAATCTGTCAGTGACCGACATGATGGAACTCCAAGTCCTCACCAAAACCTCAACCCCAGTTCTCAATCTGGCACAGCAGGTGAAACGCTGAAACAGGCCAACATGAACTCTAGCTACAATGTGCATCTAGTTCGTGGAAGAGTGAACTAAAATGGACAGGAGAGTGGTGTAATCAGTGCCTGACAGCCTGTTATTAAGGAAAGGAGATGTATTTTTTTTGGTGTCACGACTCAAAAAGGATGAGAACCACCGCTATAAAAAAGGTGGCATTACGGAGTGTTAGCCAGAGTTCATAAGGAGATGTTATGTCATAAAAGAACGACAGTGGAGTCACTTACCGCAGGGGGGGAAACATCCAGACGCTGTGAAAATAGGATAAGAAGGAAAAAGAAAGATGAGCAGGCGAGGATTAAAGAGAGCGACACGAACACATCATCTTTAGTTAAGGCTGAAAGGATGGCGCTTATTTGAAAGAGCTTAAGCTGCAAAAAGGCTTGCCATAGGGGCGTCTGAGGCCTGACGAATCCAGAGCCTGTGCGATAAAGCAGGTGAGATGAAAATGTGAAAGAGAAAATCGTGGCAATAAAAGCACTCCAGAGCCATGCAGGCAAGCAGTATTGATGACGAGAACAGCTTCAGCCCTGTGTTGTCCAAATAAAAGGGGGGAAAGGGAATTGATCTCACCTCTAGGCAGGCCAGATGCCATTGCGATGAAATTGTCTGCAGCTGTCTGTAACATGGCTTTGTACACCGTGTCTGAAAGGGAGACAAGGAGAAAGGACGAGGAGAGAGTCATTTATCTCAATTGCGGTCAAGACGTACATTTGTCATCTCAATTTCACTCTGACTTGCCTCTCGCATTCACAAAAAGATGTGGCATTGACGAGAAACAAAAGGGCTCAGATTAGTTTGCTAATAGGTTCTACTGGATTCAGATTTGTAGTAGAATCTGATGTTAGAAAATGGAAAAATTGAGGCCATGAAGGGATGCAACAATATTCAAATAGATGGTGGCATTCAAGCAATGACTGATGGTTAATGGTTGGCATTAAGAAGCCCGAAGTGGAGGCTTCGAGTGGCTCAGCAGTCTAATGTTGCTGCCACTATGGCGCAGGGGTCATGGGTTCGAATCCTGACATCCGTAGCCAGAGCCCCAAAGTGCACAACTGGCCACATTTTTTCTGGGTACGTAGTTACTCTTAAAACGATGTTGGTTGGCACAGGCATCTTTTGGCTGACACAGCTGGGACCGTGGAGGTGGGATACCTGCCAATGCAGCTCAAAAACAGTCTAGCTAGTGATAAGGGGAGTTTCGAATGGGTACCAGTACCAGATTGGAAGAAAAAGGGAAGGTTGGGTCCATGGATTCATGGTGTTGGCACCAAATTCATATGTGATTCATCAGACCAGGCTACATACAGCCTTACTGTTCTTTGCTGACAGAGGTAGAACCCATTGGGATCTTCTGCTGTGGTTGGAGTTAATAAGCCAAATAAGAGTTTCACAAACTGTAAGAAGTGTTGGGTGAATGGGTACCGTTATTCATCTTCTGGTCAAATTCTTCTATGATGGGCATGATTTCACCCATCAAGAGCTCCTTTAGAACAGAGTCGTAACCTCTCCCTGCAAAACAAACCCCCATCATGCCAGCACAGGACAAACAGACACATAAACAAGGGAATCTTATTAGCATTTAAATGTTGAAATCAGTTTTCAAAAGTTTGTTAAGGTGTTGGTAGGTGGTTGCTTGGCATTTGCTATGGTTTCCCAGGTGGTTGCTATGAGGTTGCTAGGTAGTTGCTACATTGTAAAAAATGTCTGTATATTTAACAGTGAAAACTGTCAAGCCAGGACCGTATAAGACTGTAAACTAAACTATAAAAGTTGAATACAGTTTCATAAATACATATTTCATTTTATTTCATTTCATTTACGGCATTTAGCTCTTATCCAGAGCGACTTACAAAAGTGCTTTGCGATTTACCCAAGAAAAAACTAAATAAAGCCAGTCAGAATAGATTAATAGTTCAAAGATATCTCTAAGCTTAAGACATTACTAAGCACAAGTCAATAGGGTGACCATTGTACTCTGCTATTCATCCAATTCATCCTGCTATTCGTCTATATATAAAACATTATTCCACTGTACCAATACTCTTAAACTGTATTTTTAACTGAAATATTCGGTGATATTTATATATTAGCTTACACTTTTGGGTGTTTTGCATTTATTTGTTGTAAAAGAAAGCCAAAGCTAAAAAGCTTAACTAAAAACTAACCTGCTATTTTTAATTTCATTGTTCTCACAAGTTGATGTTTGTGAACAGGTATATGGTATATGCTATAATATACAATAATACACATCTGAGGATGCAACATTTTGAACTAAACCTCCTTTCCCATTAGCTCCTGGCATCATCTGTTTGTATACTTGGTGTATCCCCACCCTCTTTACTGACCATCTGTATATAGTCGTTCCCCCCAGGCTACTTCCCCTTGGATGTTTATTTATATTTTATATAATGGTTGACTGCTTAGCCTTAGTGTTGAGGACTATAAGAGCAAGTTACTATCTACTGGCTGGGTATTGCAGTGGTCACTTTTGCATCACAGATTATACGTTCAGTTTTTTGGCAGCTTACTTAGTATTAGTCCATCAACGAATGAAAGAATAAGATACATTAGGTGCGACTAAAAATTGTTAAGTTGTATGAGCGTTATTTTTTATACTTGTAATGTACTGTAAATATAACAGTTTTGGAATAAAACATTTACAGTTGCTAAATAAGCATTCTGTAATGTCTCATATACTGTATGGTATACTATACTATACGGTATCTTATCGTAAAACTTTAGGGATTTATTTTTTACTGTATACGGTGTCCCAGATGGTTGATATAGCATTCCAGGATGCTTGCCATGGTGTTTCTAAGTGGTATTTATGGCATTACTAAGTGGTTGCTAGGTGGTTGCTATAGTAACATAAAACCAACTAAAGCGAATTCTGAGATGTTCATCCTGAGAAATGTCAAAGTTTTTAGAGAGGTTTAACTTGAACGCTAGTGTGTATCTGCTGGTCGACTACGAAGCGACAGCGTTATTGACCTAAACACCCTAATCTAAACATTGCTCCTTCATCATAAGACTTTGCTGAGAACTGAAAGGGCAGAATTTCTTACCGACTTTAGCAGCATCGATCACCTTTTGCTCATGGTTGAATATCTTGTCCAGCAATATGAAGCAGGCGTCTATATTACGAACGTTGTATTCGGTGATGATGTGACCCCAGCACAGTCGCACGCTGTCGTCTGAATCTATGAAGCATTGGTAGCAACTTAAACCTGCGTGAATAAGTGAGCCCAAAAGGAGCAACCCAGCTCTAAGCCCAAACATCTTACTTATCTCTGGACATTCTTGTTGTTCGAGCTCGTCCTGGAAGTCGTTACATCATAACTGCAGAATAGATGTGATGTCACAGGTGGCTTGGCTAAACCATGGAGCATGACAAATCAGCGTTACGTCACAATAACAATAAACAGCCTCACTTTTATATTCGGTATCTCTAGAAACTGTGTAGCTACACATGAACAATCCATGTAATAACAGCGTAGCTATCTGGCACCAGTAGTGCTGCTTATGTAAATGCAGACGTATCTCTAGAATTGTAACAGGAAAAGCAGCAGTTCATGTAAATGTTATTACCTTTGTTATTACACATATATAACCACAAGTGAGAACGTCCTGTTACAGCTATTGAGATACACTCATGAGCCAATTACATATGTAATTACAGAAGCTGTACTGCTGTAATCCATGTGTAACAGTGATAAGGTATGTACATCACCAGGGCCCAGTAAAGTATTATTCAACCCCTTAACACATAAAGCCTTATTACAACCCAAGGTATTACTCTAAAGGGACTAAAGGGACTTCTGTACAAACTGGTGGGGCAATTCTTTAGTAACAGATATTTGTAATAACACTTTGGGCCAGCCAGCAGGCCATATGCTGTTTAAGGGGATAACTGTCATAATCTGTTAAATTATGGAATTATAAAAAAAATAAAAAATTATGAGAATATGATTTAGGATTTACCTCTAAATGTTTACTTTTTAAAAAAATGAAGGGCAGTAGTGGCTCAGTGGTTAGCCCTTCAGCCTTCATCTGCTCCTCGGGCACTGAAATTGGCTGTGTGTGTGTTCACTACCACAGATTGGTAAAATTCAGAGGACACATTTGCCTTAAATGAGATGCTCCTCAGTGAACCTCCTCACTTTCCCTCACCGGGTTCAGCCCTGCAGCAGATCTACTGCTTTTAGAAGCTGGGGAAAAAAGTAAACCTAATCCATTCTGCACTGCAGTACATTTGCTTTACATTCCCAAATACAAACAGATTTGGAAGAACTGCAAACAAAAAATGGTTTGGTCTATTATTTTAATGATTAAAAGGGATTCATTCATCAACAATCAACCACAAATACATGTTCTGATTGGTGTATACCTTGAATTAACGTCTTAAGTAGCTACACACACTAAACATGTTTGTACAGTGTAATTTATGCTGAGTTTAACTAATCAGTGTTCAGATGGTGCTCTGAACACTGTGGTTAACACAGAGACTCTAGGCTGAACTAGGCTGGGATTAAAATAGCCAATACCTGATCCATTAAAAATGTGCCTGGATTGACCCAGCATTCCTAAAATACTTTAGATCAGAACATATCAAAACATTAACACTACATATCTACATGCTTGATATCTATGGAATGTATTAATGTGTTTATACTAAAGATTTGTTAAGTGAGAACTGCAGTAACATGCAAAAGTGGAAGCAATCCTCTGTTCATCTCAGTTTTTTAATGGATTTTATGATGTTTGGGTCCAGAATTTTTGGAATTTAATTGAATCGAATTAAATGAAATTACCCTCATGCCACTGGCTGTAACACAAGCCCAGCGCATGACCGATCCACCTCTGAGCTTAACAGTTGGAGAGGTGTTCTTTTCATAGAATTCTGCCCTTTTTTAAAAGAAAATGTTGACTTATATCAAAATATACAAAACACATGGTTTATGGAATCTTTATGAAAATATCATTTTAGATGATGTTATGTTTGAGACTGTATAAAAGTGGAAACTGCTCTTTTTTCTGAGTTCCTCTTGTTTGTGATGTCACAAGCACAAACACATTTACATATTTGATCTACAGCTGTTTAGCTCCGCCCATACAGTGTGCTGTTATTACCTCCCATTTAATCCATTGTCTCTCAGCTCTCTTCCACAATGCACCACTTTTTTCCACTGCTTTTCTGCAGATCTACTACATGAGCGGAGAGAGAAAGAGAGAGAAACCGAGAGAGAGAGAGATGTATGGGGAACACTAAGGATCGATTTCAAAATGTCCATTTATTTAAACGTATTAATGATATTTTGCACGTAGCTGATGTCAAATTAAACAAAAGGAAAAAATTGATGCACTAAAGTCACACATAGAAAACAAAAAGCCATTATCGACTATAGTAATGACTTGGGAGAGGCAAGCCTGAGTGCCCTCTTTAAGAGAGAAATGTAAGGTATAGAACAGAATAGACTGGAAAACTGTGAAACAATAGAAAGCCAACCAGTTTACATGTGTGAGAGACAGGGGGAGAGAGAGAGAGAGAGAGTGAGCGAGCAGCACTACTGATGGAGCCCACAGCTTCATTGCATCCCATATCCCCCAACTCCCCCCCCCGTACCCACCCTCCCCTCGTCCTTCTGTACCCCCCATCCCCTCCTCCTCCAGCTCTCTCCCCCTGCACGTCGCCATAGAAACGAGACAGGGTGCCTAATACGCCAAGTTAATATATTTCCAGTGGCAGGGAGCGACTTGGGTACTAATGCATTCATCTGTCTCCTCAAAGACAAGCCAATCAATAGTGTGCAGGAGCCCGTGGCGGGGCCCGCCAGAGCGCAGACAGAGAAACAGAGTCTGGCCGTCCTTCCGTCAGTCAGTCCGTACATCAGTCGAGGGCTTCGTTGGCGTGACTGGTAGCACTGCAGCAGCCCCGGGCCGGAGCTGCTCATTCAGCAAAATTCTCCACCAATGGGAGAGCTGATAAGGGGGGGAGGTAGGGTTAGCAAGGGCACTATGGGAAATGGATGCTTCAGTAAAAGACAGGGCTGTGGTATAGGTGTGGGAATACATATACGTTCAGATCAGGATTTGAATGAAGTAATCTAGATGTAAATTACAGGCCGATAGTCCCTCCATTTGCACAGGCTTAGAATGAACTGGACAAACTAACAATAAATAGAGTATTTTTCATACTTGCAGTAAGTGTCTGGAACCCATGTACATCACCAAATGCATAGTTTCCACCATTCAAGATGTTCTTCCAGACCTTTATTGCAGCCTATTTTAGAGTCTTTCTGCCTTCAGTTATGTCTCCAGTAAGTGAAACCCTGCCTAATTGGCTTCAGGTCAGGTGATTGACTCGTACATTTAAGAATACTGCATTTCTCTGCCTAAAGAAGCTCGCAAGTTGCTTTTGTTTGGGTCATTATCCATCTGTATTGTAAAGGGCCAAGCTATCTGCAAATCATCAATAAACACCAATGACCCAGTTCCACTTGCAGCCACACATACCCATGCCATAACAGTGCCTCCATCATGTTTGACAGATGATTTGGTATATTTTGGATAATGGCAGGTTTTCCTACCCACTTACACCCTTATTTACAACAATGGATCTTTAGAGAACAATTCATTGAATAGAAAGGTTTTGGGGGAAACAATTGAATGCTGGTTTCCTGGCTATTTCAGGCAATTCCTTAACAGTGCCTGGCAGTGGAAGAAGAAGCAAGGACGTGTTTTGAGGATTTATAGCCATTTTGCCCCCTATTTAAGAACATGTGGCCATTGAGTGCAGACCTTCATCTAGAGGTCCATCAACAAACTTGGTTGGGACATTAAAAATTACTGCATAGATTTTGGAGGTGTGCATGCTGTGGCCTCTGTGGGTGACCCTAAACTACCCCTGAACCTCTTCTATGGATTGCAGCACATATATCTTCACTGACGTATAAATCAGTCTTTAGTCTTCGCTGGGTTATACCCCCAACCCTATTAGGAAACAAAGCCATTCTTCCTTCCCACAGAACAGCAGGGTGAGCAACGCCATGGATGGCTGTAGTTCATTTGGTTGCTGTTTCAAATCTTTGTTTTTGAGAATTACTAGTGATGCCATTTGGTCTTAGAGCAAGTTCTATGATAATTTAATAACAATAGAGACTTTAGGCATCAACTGTGGGCAGGAATGCTTTGGAAATAAAGCTAACATTCCTAGCTAACATTCAGGTAGAATTAGCCAATGTCTTGAAAACATTGATTAGATTATGTTTCAAGAAAAAACACACTTTTGATTGATGAAGAAAGTTTAATTGAACTTGACAACTTGACAACAATAAACAATCACAGACAAACATTTTTTGTGTTATTTTGGCGCTGACCCCTCTAATCGTCTGGTCTTTCCAAACCCCAGGACTGGTACCCATTGAGCATTTTATTTATTTATTTATTTGGCTAAATTTCTTTTCAGAACTTCGAAACAAGGTTTCAACGTTTTTGAAGATGATTGTGCTACGGGATCACCACCCTTAGCTGTCTTCAGATTGGACCATTCCATCAGCCAGGACACAAAGCCAGCTCAAAGGGTGTGCCCCCTCAGGCCACCAGGGCAACATAAGGGCCAACTAGCAATGATTGGGAAGTCTTTCTCCTTTAAAGGACCAATAATACATGTGTGCAGACAGTCAGTGCAATGTACTGCTCACCAGGACAGAGTCAATATAATGAAAGTGAAGACAACACTAATCAAATTTGTGATGGATTTCATTGAGATGTTGCTGCTGCGGTCTTTAATTAACAGCCTAATCTCTTGCAATTTGGGATCCAGACAGGTTGTATGGTTCAAACATGGATACACAAGTTCTGCGTTTTGCTGAGTTGCTAAAAAAGTTGACGATGCATTTGCATGCAGCCCTGTTCCTAAGGACCTCACCTGTGACCTTTGTAGACTTCACAGGTTAAGGGTCTCAGGGACAGAGAGGCACACTGGGAAAACATTGTGGGTCTTCAAAACACTCTTCCAAATCTCCATTCTGAAAGGCTTCTTCATGACCGCTATCCTTAAACTGGCAGTACTGCTTTTTGGAGTAGAACATGGGTAGACTTTCTTATAGACGTTCCCCAACAGTTTTGCTTTTGCAGAAAAGCAACCCTTATGGGGGGTGTTATTTAACTTTGTATAACATGCTACATGTTTCCACTGACCATTTCCATTGTTACCTATTTGTTGGACAGGGATAATCACCCTTTAAAGAGTTCAACAAGTTTGAGCTTGCTAGCTCTGAAGCTGTGAAGCTAGCACTATTAGAGAGAAAAACAGTACATTTGTCTACACATGATTCTGGTTAACTGAAGACATGCATGTGAATTATCAGTTTCTAAAGAGTTCAACAAGTTAGCACTTGCTAGCTATGAAGCTCAAATGCTTGCACCATTAGCGCATATGCTAACGTTTGAATGACTGATTTTTTTTCTCACATTTTTTTTGACATTTTTAAGGGAAAATGTACATTTTGTTTGACTCAACCGTTGAAGTGTAGACATTTGAGTGTGTGTGTGTGTGTGTGTGTGTGTGCGCACAGATTCACTACTATTATAAGTCCCTTATTATGCTAATTTAGATCTCGCTAGAGAGCCAGCTTAAATCTAGTCTTCATGGATTTATTCATGACATAGAAATAGATGTTCATTCAAAAGTCCTGCCCGATTATACTTGTGAAATAAAATTCTACCTATTGTTATGGTTATTGTTACCTATTACTACTAGTACTGGTAATAATCAGTACTGTTAGTTTTTATTATTTTATTACTAATACATATAATATATAATGGTACTATAAAAATTGAATGATAAAAAGCTAGCCTGGTCTTGTTTAACTTCCAATGTGTTTTCCCCCACACTCTTTACATATATTCTCACTTCAACGGTGCAGCAATCTCATCTAGACCACACCTGGTCTCTTGCTGCATTGCACTGCACAAATTAGGGGTCTGCGAGTTCATACACAAGCTGCTGAGGCATTAATCCATAACTCCATACACAAGATGGGGAAAGAAATATTGCAGCTTCGGATTATGTTCACACCAGACCATGTTGTGTCAGTCATAATAAAAACCATAGGGTGTCGATGGGTGTTTTTTTTTTCTTTTCTTTTTTTCTTACTGCAATATGGTTATGCTGCTGCAGAGGCTGTAAGAGGCTGTAAGAGGCATATCGCCCCTCGCCCGACTCCAGCACCGGCTTTATGAAAACCCCGTTTTGCTTTAAGCTGCTTTAGCTCTGGAAATCACAGGCTGCTTTCGCTGACTTCTGGGACAAAGCGGATGAGCGTTTTCCAGTGAAACACTCAATGACATCTCATTTAGCTCCGACAGCCGTGATCTAAAAGTGACCTTATAGCAATGCATAGAAATAGCCAATGCACCTGGATCAGCACCATGGACAGGGAATTTACAGTCGGTTTCCCCCCGCTCTGCCGCCAGGTGACGTGAGGACAAGCTGAAATGGAGTACCTGCAACATGCTGTTGGAGGAGGTGCTGGGGTGGGGGTGGGGTAGGTTATGTTCTTGGGAGGCTTGGGAGACCTGTGTACAGAAAACAGAGGACAAAGATACTAAACGGGGTCTTATATGCAATCTATACACTAACGCTTAAGACCTGCGGCCCAATTTGCACAAATGTTACATTAAGTCAATTTGAAAAGAGGGGGGGGGGTAGAAGGCCGCCCTCTGTTGGCAGACGGCTGCTACAACCGACTGCCCAATTACCTTTCTTTTTTTTTTTGGAAACCAGCTTAAGTCATCGTCCCAGTGACGATGTGAATGGCAGCCTATGTAGACGGTCACGTTCCTGGACACGAAATACTGCAGAATGGCCGCAGCACATTAAATACTTTACCAGGATGGGCAAAAAAATCCAAACATCACTGATGAATTATGAATAGCTCTGCAGTAAACCTACAAACTATTCTGTTGTTTCGGAGGCACTCGTCCGAAACAAAGTCATAAAAAGGTTCTGAAGGTTTTATGAAGGTTCTGCATGCAGAGCGGTCCAGCTTACCATCGGAAGACCATTCCAGTCCAAGTACAGACCTCTACGCTGTATAAAATATAAAGTACATTCATATACCTTGTATAGACAGTACTTACAGTTACGATTATATATATAAAAGGATGCAATAAGGTGTATGTAACATGCATGCCAACGGCTACACCACAGCTGTACGCACCTGCTTCGCCCCGCCACGCCAAACTTCGCCCTCACGCCACCTTAGCAGCTCATGGCACACCCTGTAAAGGAGAATAGGTAAGGGTGGAAGGAAGGGAACAGGGATGCTGTACTACTGGCATGACTTAGAACAATGTATTCACAGACGGTCTTATAGCATACAACCACACTACAACTACCCATCTACTACCTTTCCCTACCAGACACCCATATGCCATTGTACTCCTCCAGCGTCTTGCTCTTCTGGCAACAGTCTTCCATTCACAGCAGACAAATTAAAGAGGTAGTTCGGTCAATTGCACATGCACACTGGGTAATGCTGATAATGCCGGAGGAAAAAGATGAAAACCTTCGGCTGCCTCTAAACTTGAGTCTTACGAGACAAAGGCGAAGCGGAAAGAGAAACGCAGCCACGCCGTTCGGCGCCCGACACTTTTTTGCTTCTTTTTCTGTGCCCTGAAATTCCAGGAAATTTTTAACTGCCTTGTTTTGCATGTTTAAAAGAACATTTGTCTTAGATTAGTTTAGCTGGATGACCACAAAGCAGTGAAGGTCCAGACAAGCATACAGACAGGCATAAAGACGGACAGACAGACAGACAGGCTGGAAAGCAGACAGATGACCAGACAGATGCTGCGAAGAGCCAGTGGCGGTGAGACGGTCATGCTAAAACCCACATGAGCTTGACTTACCTCCCCATAGACGTCCCGCTTCGGTCTACTGGTGTGCAGATGCGCTAGCACTGAGTATGCTACATACCTACATAACCATGTGAGTTCACACACACATATACACACATATATATATATATACACACACACACACACACAATTCTGCCTTTTTCGCTTCTGCTAACCAGTCTCTCTGAGTGTCGCTCACTCTCTCTCCCCTCATCTCACCCCTCTCCCCATCGCTCGCTCTCGCTCTCGCTCTCGCTCTCTCTCTCTTCCCCTCACTCACGTTTTTTCAGGCATCACGTCTCTGTTACCCCCCTTTGCAGTCTGTGTGTACGCCGCGCGCCTGGGTGTGTGTGTGTGCGCCTGCGCGTGCGTCTGGAGAAGAGAGAAAACGTGTGCGAGACAGAGGGGAGCAGGGAGGGGGCAGAAGACTGGAGGAGAAGAGAGGAGCGAGTAAGACGGAGAGGGAACAGGAGAGAGGGGGAGGGTTCGGAATCTCAAAGAGAGAGAGAGAGAGAGAGAGAGGCATCAAGCCGGCGAGAGATGAAGCGCAGGAAAATATCACTTGTGTTCGTGGCAGTCATCTCTTAATCAATCTCCCTCCCTCTCTCTCTCTCTCTCTCTCTCTCTCTCTCCTTCTTTCTCTCTCTTTCTTTCCAAGTGGTGCATGACTGCCTGCCCCTGTGAGACAAAATGAGCAGCAAACACACATGCTGTCATATGAATGCAAGTGTAATTCACACCTATAGGCTGCAATCCACTCTCTAACACCCTTCTGCAAAAGGTCGGCCGGTTAAAGGAGAAGCTGAGTCAAAACTAGCAATCTGGCTAACAATGAGCACAAGCTGGTGAGGCACTAATTAGTCTTATGCAAGTGACGTCATGCTATCCCGCAGGCTAGCTGGTTGGCTTTTAGTGTAAACACTGTAAGTAGCTAAGCACAGGCCACCCTTCGCTTATTTCATTTCTATTCAAATGTGTGTCCACGTTATACACGCCACTTACATTCTCTTACCGCTAACTTCAGAACTGTATGAAATGTCATTAAATCACAATCGCAATTTTGACATTTTAAACGATGGCTACAGGAAGGGCAGACATGTGATGACATGTGATCTCTACACAGCCGTTAACACGAGGGAGGGAGCAATAAATATGGGGAGGAGATTACAGTAGCTAACGTTAAGTTAGAGAGGGTTAACAGTTAAAAGAACGCCAGTTCGCGATGTAATGTAAAGGATTTCGTACACGGGACGCGCTTTGCAACCCTGCAAACTCTAAAGTTTGAAACCATTGTTTATACGGAGGTTCGCACACTGACGCTAGCACCGCGTGTTTTGCAGATACTACATTCAATTAAAGCCATATGGAGAGCGCAGAAAGTCCCAGTAGATCACATGTGACTGGGAATGTACACAGAGAAAGGCAGACACAGTCTTTTGGTAAACGAACAAATGCTAAGGGTCAGATTACGCCCACTAATGTTACTATGTTTACTAGCTTGTATCATTCAGCTCGAAAACAGACAGTTCACAGTGTTGGAAAGATGGCGTATGTACAAATGGATCTAAATAAATAGTAAGTATAGTTTTGCAGTATCATTTCACTGTATTTCATCGCTTATGTCATATTTCCTCATTTTAGTACCACCCTAAAAAACATACAAGGGAAGAGATTTAGGAAAACTAGGGAAAAAACAACTAACTCAATAGTTAGGCTAGTTCTAACTTTCTGCATCTCGCCATCCAAGTCATCTCAACGTTCAATAATGCTAAGGTCTGGAGATTCGTCTATTCGTCCAGTTTTTCTGTTTCACATAAGCTAACAAAACGTCTTAACCATGTTCCTAAGAATGCTACCCTAGCAATTCTGTTACATCAGCTAATAAACGCCTGCGTTGACTAGGATTATACTGGATAATGGGAAGGATGTGATGGTTGGTGTGGTGCTACAGATAACACCATTACCTGCCAGTAAGCTACCACACCATGTGGAAGGCTGGGGTTCAAGTCCCGGTCTGGGTGACTATGCTGCACTACACCAATAAGAGTCCTTGGGCAAGACTCCTTACACTGCACTGGCCCATCTCCACCTGAGTAACCTTGTATGTCGCTTTGGATAAAAGCATCTGCTAAATGCCGGAAATGTAATAGAAATGGGAGTTACCATCTCTCAAAGATGAAGCGAAAAAGAGTATGGAGAAGAAAACGAAGGGTTCATGACCTGTGGCAAACCACAGACTGTCAAACATGGTGGAGGTACTGTTATGCAAATGGTTCTGGGCCAGTGGCTTTTATCGATGATACGACTGCTTATAGAAGAAGCAGGATGAATTCTGAAGTGTAGGGAGCTCTACTTTCCACTCAGATTCATGAACTGTACAAATTAGACCCAAGTTATATTTATCCTGTGTGAATATCTGTCATTTATATGTGTATTTTAAATGCTATGCAAATTGATTATAAAGATTACGGGATGAAATCCCATTGAAAAAGCAGTCTTGTATGAACAGCAGGGTAACAGGGGTTACTACTTAATTGGGACTAGAACATCCTTTTCGCTCATCTTCTCGTGTTCTCATAGCGATGTTATTTGCGAATTGTGACCGGATTCCTAACATAGCTGACGATGTTTGGAGGAAAATGCTACCTGAGCAATTCTGTTACCTGTTCTAATAAACGTCAACATTGGCTAGTATTATACTGAGTGATGGAGAGGAGCAGGAGGACCATACTGCTTGCCCAGAGACAGTGAGGTCAGTTATGATCTCTCAGATGGCCACAGTATTCACTTAATGATAGAGTCACGCTTAGACTTTTGCTTTGTAGATATTGACAGCTTCACATCCAGATCTGTTCAACTTAATACCATAATAAGTAGCATAAAAGTAGTGCTGTGTAGCACTGACAAAACCGTGCCTTTCGCATGTTATGGCAAAAGTCCAGATGAACAAAACTTGCCGCTAATGATGCGTCGCTACGCAAAGAGTGGTATTTAAAGAGTGGTCTTATTTACGAAGCTATGTTGGTGGCTCTTCTCCACAGGGCAGAATCTAATATGGCCTTTCTATTCTTGAGTCTTGCCAGTGGTCTACATCTTGAAGCAAACCCTCTGTATTTACTTTCATGAAGGCGTCTCTTGACTGTAGGCTTTGACAAGGATACGCCTACCACCTCGACAGAGTTCTTGACTTGACCAGATGTTGTGAAGGAGTTTTGCTTCGTTTTCTGTCTTTTTTTTTTATCATCGACTTCAGGGAAAGAACGTCAACGCCAGATTTCACATAAATGGTAAAACAGGCCAATAATCCTAAATGGAAGAGTCATGGTTTGGTTCAGCAATGTACAAATATTAGCAAAGGTGTATTTAGAGAGGTACTGTACATACATTGTCTTGCACAAGCTAAATCTAAAGACACTAATACAGGGTTGTCTTACACTCTCATTAGCAGATTGCGCAACAGTAAGCCAGTGTGATGTATGACACAGCCGTACCGCGAAGGGGGAGCCGCTCTCGAAAAGAAGAAAACCAGAGACAAAGGTGGACTGGAAGACAAATAAGAAGCCACAGAGGCTTGATCATGAGGCAGAGGAAATAGAGTGACCCTGTGCGGGTTATGTGCAAGTAACGGGGTTGATGTTCTTTTGTTCTGCCTGCTGGATGGCAGCATCAGGGGCTGCTGGAAGGAAGACGTCTAGACGGCGATGAGTCGCAACATGAAAGAAAAGCCAAAGCTTATCGGAACGCTCGCTTTAGAGTTCAGAGTGTTCCGGGCATGTAGAGGGAATACTTAATGACTCTAAATTAAGCCTCTCTAATGTATACATTGAAGCTAAGAGCAGCCAAAACAGCCCATTTTGCATTGGCTGTTGCATTTGTGATGTCCCAAAAAAAAATCAATGCAGATGCCACAGATTTGCTCTGTCTACGTTTACAGTGAAGTTATAAGGAGTGTTTCAGCCCAGCCCTGAGGGGCATTGCAGTACATCCACATACACAACTAATACACGTCAGTCTTAAAGAGAGGTTAAACAAAGGGCATTGCATAATAGTCAAAGCGAATAAGGTCTATTTTTTGGTAAACATAAAACCACTAGAAAAGTCACGAGTGGGCCTTTTTTTGGGTGGGCAGGAGGTTAAAATACAAGACAAAAAATAGAGATAAATATATTGAATGGGCCCTTTAATTACTGTAAGGCAAATTGCAACATGTAGCAACATTGAAACTGCAATACTCTATTCTGCCCACATTGTGCCACACTACAACACACTGCATCACTGCCTGTGTCGGAAAGCACACCTGGCAAGTGCTAAACCAGGTTCGGCCTAAGGAGAAAGCACATAATTGGCACTGGGCCAGCTGATCTGTGGCATATCAGTCCATTAAAACCTCTTAAACTCTAAAGGTCCTTCAGCAGGTGCGGGTTTCCATCCCTCTCTCTCCTAACCCCATGCATTATATTCCTTCCATAGTAGTACTGAATAACTACTAGGCTAGAAGGAATATTATACTAAAGGCCGAACGCATTACTGTGAGAAACGGCCCAGCCAATGCCAGGTACATGCTACACGATATTAGCCAACCTTTTTCAAGTTGCGGACTGGTTTTATTGACCTCAGGAGGCCAATTGGCATTCGGGGTTCATTCTAACCGCTGAGCCACCACAGTTTATGAGGCAAATTAGCTAGCTGAAAGGATGTAGTCGGTCAATTGGGTTGCATGTAGCCTAGCACCTGCTCGCTCCACCGACTTTATCTGGTCAGCCTAGCTTTAGCTTCCCTGCATCATGGCATGGTGCCCCATCTTTAGCCCAGCTAAGACAACCAGTTACCGCAGGGCCAGCCGAAGAAGGGAGAAGAGCAGACTGGAGGAAGCCAGTGAAGTTGACCTTTCCAGCCTAGCAGTATCTTTTAGCCTTTACCGCTTAGCTTTCATATTCTCCCCCCAAGTAGCCACTGTGTTTAGCCTCTAAAGATTTTCCCTAGTGGGCTAGGTGTATGTAGATAATGGGGGGAGTAAATAGAACAGGTCAATACAGCTATGTTACAATTTTGGGGTTTTCCAACTCTGTCTTAGTAATGCCGGGTTTTGTGTTCAGCGAAGAGAAGACCAGTGACCGTGTTTGAGGTTCACGGTTTGTCAGTTACATATACCAACCTCTCAAATTTTCAACTGTGCCAAGCGGAATACAGTTTTCCCTTCTAGGGCACCTTTATTAGCTTAAAAATAAGCCTACACTTTAAGAGGTTGAAGCACTCGTCTCATAGACTGGGTGCAAAAATCCTGACTGCACACTAAACCGCCTGACCACTAAACAACCCCACAATACCCAGTGAAGAGTGTGTATGTTGTGTGGGTGTGTGGATGTGTGAACTAGAAAAAAACCCCAACCAAGAGTAGAATCAGCAGTGTGCTGATGTATGCGCTTTTTCCCCCACTAAGGAGAAAAAAGAGAGAGAGTAAAAGTGTGAGAGAGAGAGAGAGAGAGACTGAGCCAGAGAGAAAGAAAGAGAGGGAGAGTGAGTGAGAGGGGGTGAGAGAGCTGCAACGCAATGCGGATGCTGGCTGTCTGAGCCACTAGCCAGACACACTGGGGGAGACGCGGGTGGCGGACACTGGAGGGTGGGGGGTGCAGAAAATGGGGGGAGGTGCAAGGGAGGAGATGCTGAGATGGGAGACAAACAAATAAACAGGCCAACAGAAGAGAGGGGTAATTTTTTTTTAAATAGAAATCACAAAATGATCAAAACGCACGCTCGATTATGACCTTCCAAGTAAAAATTCACCTTGTGGCATCAGTGTGTTCT
This sequence comes from Salminus brasiliensis, assembly GCF_030463535.1. Taxonomy (NCBI): domain Eukaryota; kingdom Metazoa; phylum Chordata; class Actinopteri; order Characiformes; family Bryconidae; genus Salminus; species Salminus brasiliensis. Next base: position 40,489,362 of record NC_132882.1, read on the forward strand.
TACTGACCCTTAGTTCTGCGTTATAGAGATGGAACTATCATTGGTTGTGTATGGTGTATTCTTGTTCTGCAGAAAGAAACAACATCCTTCACATCTGTGGTCAGCAACCCTGCTCATTAAGATCTACCTTCCCCCAGACTTTAGCTCTGATCCTATGGTCAGACCCCACATGGTCCATCTAATTACTGCCTTCGAGTTGGAGGTCAAGCTTGCACAACGGCAGATCTCCAGAAGGAGGTATTTTGTCCAGTGCAGGCTTGAAGAAGCCCATCCCCCATAGGTCAGCTTGACTAGCTTAACCATCAAACTCTATGATCCCATGATCTGAGCATCGCTGGATCAAATCCCGGGTGATGCTGCTTGCCATCAGCAGCCTGAGTCAGAGCAAGCACAGCTGGCCTTGCTCTCTCACGGGTGATGGCACTTCCTACCCACATTTAGGGGTATTGGAAGTGTGCTGACTACCTAGTGATGCTGCATCAGCAGCAGTTTGAAGAGGCGGTGGCTGGCTTTACATGTGTCGGAGGAGAAATGCTAGTCTTAAACCTCTTAATGTTGGGAGCATTGCTAGTGATAGGGGGAGTTCACATGAACATCAGTGGGTTATTGGCTAATTTCTACCAAACTGGGTAGAAAATGTTTGATAGTTTAGCTGGTCTACCAGTATGACCAACTTAACCAGGCTATTCAACCAGTCTGACCAAGCTGTTTGACCCATATGAGGCGGAGAACTTCTAGTTGGTCATACTGAAGGATCAGCTAGTCCATCAACCTCTAATAAAAACACATGCTATGCTTGTCAAGACACAGTCGGTCACCCAGTTTAACCAGCTTAGGGTATTTTTTTCCCTTGAATGAACAGCTTCAATCAACTTAACCATTAAAGACCAGCTTAGACCATCTGAAATTTTTTCAACAGGGTAATGAATAATTTATTTTGATTGAATAGAATCATGTTTGTCACAACTGATTGAATTAAATGCAACATTTTTTGAGTGCTGCTAGGGTATAAAACTCTGGTCTAACTGCTTAACCAGTTGGTAGAGTGAAGATTTTTTACCTGGATGACCAGCTTTTCAACCCCCTTCGACTATCAATGACCAGCTTAGACCATCTGACCATCTGAAAAAAAATTACTACATGTAATAGTAAAGTTGGTGAGACCCCCACTGCACCACAGGAATGCTAATGCTATCTCCATGACAAGATTTACACTGTTGCCTACTCCCCCTCTCACAGCTGCACCGCCTCACATGTTCTCAGACGTCCCGTCAACTCCGATTGGTCCTAATCAATGTCATTTGTCACAAGACGTCCCTCTGAGTATGATCGGTTCTAATCATCACCTCATGTCTGGGTTTTGTGAGACCACCCCCCTGACTGTGACTGGTTCTAATTACCATGTAGTTTGTTCAGAGACCTCCTCCCCCTGGCTGCGATTGGTTCTAATCGCCACAGTGTTTGTTCAGAGACCCAAGACATCCCCCTGACTTCTGTATGATTGGTTCTAATCATCACCTCGTTCTTGGTTGTTGGTTCTAATCATTATGTGCTTTGTTCTGAGACCTCCCCTCGACTGTGCTTGGTCCTAATCACCATGATGTTTGTTCAGCCCCCTTGTCCTAATCACAGCTATCAAACAGCATTTGCAGTTCTATTAGCATAGAGGGTGTATGGGATGGTATGGGAGAAAATCACAGGAATAAATAAAGCCACCAAAAGCTGGATTTCAGCTCAACTTTGGAGCTGAAATGTTCAACGCTAGGTTCAAAGGAGACCAAGAAAATTGCCAGAATTGTCCACAGTCTGGAGATGTTTAGAGAGCACACTTCAGTAAAGAGCAGATATCTCTCAATGTATTGCTTACTGACTCCAAAGACAATAATATTCCATTTTATATTAAAACCCTTCTTTTATTCTGTATTCTACTATTGTGTGAATAGTTCATCTAGTCATGTGTGCATCCAGTGAGTTAATGTAATGATGTTTTTAATATAACTACATAATGCATGAAAAAGAAAGACGAGTCGCGACTCAACAGGCTGGCCAGATGTGAGGGTCAGTGGTTGGTGTGAAACTGGAAAACTGTGAAACTCTGTGGTTAAGGTGGCAGAGAGGAGGACACTGCACAAACTGCTCTCCATCATGGACAATGATGGTCACTGAACAGCACACCATTATTATGGACCAAAGGAGCAAGTTCAGTGGCAGGTTGCTCTACAGACAGACTCAGAGGAGATCCTTTGTTCCGAGAGACATTAGGCTCTTCAACTAGGGAGGAGGACAGATGAGGACTGAGTCTCTTATGTTTAATCATAGGTTTATTTATCTGCACTATTTACACTTTACTGTACATCCAGTACATCTGCACTCCTGGACACTATTTGACACGTTACTTAAATATCAATATATTCACATGTTTATTCAGTATTGTATTATATCTGATACCCCCATCCTCTTGCACATTTTTCATTCTTATTCTTTATTACTGCACTGCCTTTCATCTCTGGATAGGTTCAAATGAATATTTATTGATTTATTTTTATTCTATTTATTGTTATTATTATTATTGTATAACTGTGCTGTATTGTGTAACTGCTACTGGCTGCTAAATTTCCTTCTGGATCAATAAAGTATCTATCTGTCTTTGGTACATGTATTATTCCAGGGCCTTAATTATATTACATTGTGGCCTCAATATATGATCATGTGGCCTTGAGGTATTATATTATGGTATATCATGGAATACCGTATATTATCTCATGGCCATAATATATTACCTTGTGGCCGCAATGTGTTATCTTACGGCCATAACATATCATATTGTGGCCTCACTATATGATCTTGACCTTAGTATATTATATTGTGACCTTTAGAATCCTTTAGAATGTGTTGCCTCGATATTTTAATTATATTAATTATAACATGAACCCATTGGCACCATGCCTAATGCCAGGCATGGGCTGGAGGGGTATAAAGCCCCCCAGTGAAGAGGTGTGGTGGTAATCATCTAACATCCTGACCTCATGTATGCACTAGTAGTTGAGTGCAATCAAGTCCTCACAGCAATGCTGCGAAAGCTAGTAGAACGTCTTTCCCGAACTGTAAGAAACAGATAATCCTACAATGGAAGGAACAATGAATGAGCAGGCGTCCAAATACTTTATTATATATAATCATGCAGCCGTTGCTAAAAACAACCAATTTGGTACCTTAGGGGTTTTGTAGAAATACCCTTTTAAATATATACATTTTAAGGGTTGTGATTTTTGGTTGATACCGATGATACCTTGAATAGAGTACAGAAGAATACTAATCGAACTGATGTGAGGTCAGCGTTTTCCCTCCTTAGAAGTAAGTATATATCATCAACTTATCTAGGACCAACAATGAGGTCCAAGGTCCTATGGTGTCTGTCACTTCTGCAGCCTTCAAGATGCCGTTCCTCTTCGTCCCTGTATTCAACTCCAGTCTGTGCATCGTGGTAGGCGTTTGGGTGCTGCCGCGGGGAAAGCTAGAAGGTTGTACAGTTATCTCCGGGCTGTTTATTATGCGAAACCATACAACCAACTACCTCACACCGCAACGCACAAATCCTTCTTCTCCATGTAGAAATTCAAAAGCCTCAGCCCCCAGAAGTCGGCCCGTTGTGAGAGGGTCCATGTGTAGTCTAGTGGGTGGGTGTCTGTCTGGTTCCATGGTATTACATACAGCCTTCCTAAAGCCATGCTTGTTGTTGTCTCGTCCAGAGCAAGAGCTTCCTCTTGGCTGTTCGTGTCTCGAATCCAAATAAATGAAGTATGAGTTGAGAGAGTTTGGTCTGGCCTCAGTTTGATCATAATAATTTGTTTTATATATTGTGATGTGAGAAGAACACTAGTTAGGTGCCAAATATAAATCTCATGCACAAATATATCACAGACTTCATCTATTTTCTTCATTTAAGAAAAAAATATGTTAAAACCAGTAAGGAAAGTGTGTGCAGGCCTCAAAATGTCTATGGTGTTGTTGCCCTCTAGTGGTGGCACAAAAAAGTGCAGCATCTGCCTATCTGCTAGTCTCTGCCACGGCTCAAATAGTAATTTCACACACATGCACACACACACACAGACACACACAAGCGCCATGGTTTGACCTCCTTCTCCGATGAAACCACCTACTTTAAGCCACTGAAAAATTCATGCTGCTCTGGTAGTATAAAAAAGAACAACATCTCGTATCACAGATGACTTCTTCTTTAAAACGATGGTTTGGCCAAAAATCAAAAGTACAAAATTCACTTTCCCAATGACCCACTCCAGCCTAGTGCCCAGGTAACGTAAGCCTGACACACTACCCTACTACACTCCCCTTGACCTTGTGACCCTGTGATGAACTGAAGTAGGAGCACATGAATTAATAACATGCCTTTTTATTCATACCATTTATCATAGTAGAGTATTATGTACTTAACTCCCACTTTATCAAGGCCCACTGCTGTGGCTGGTCCCTGGTTAGTATGGTCCCATAGGATTCGAACATACATGACTCAACAATCAGCTTTATTTCTACTGCTTCATCAAACCTACACAATGATTAGACTTTCCACAACATACAGCGCATCCCTAAAAGGCTGACAAAACACCTGCAATCTCTGTTAATTACCGTAAATTAGTCTCTCATACCATCAGTGTGTGACTGCCCTGCCCTGCTCGTTTGAGCACCATCTATTTTAAGGAACTGCTGGCAAATTCACTCCTATGATTTCATTCCCTTGTTAGTATAGAATTAACGCCTACATTTTCTGGTTTGCTGACGTTGTTTTCGAGTATTTAAATTTTTTCAGTTTTTATAAGTCAGTTCTTATAAATATTGAATATTGAAATATTGAACATTGAACATTGAACAAAAAAACCTTACTAAAAATAATTACTACATGATCCATGATCTCATCCTGTCTGCATGTATAGCCTGCTAATAACCCACAGCATTCTCTAGATGATGTAGAGCCCATTCATGCTAAAAGGATAAACTCTGGGCAAACATCTAGAGATGGTCAGAACTTGCAAATGGGTAAATGGAAAGAAAAACATAGCGTATCCAACAAGAATTAAGCTTCTTGCATCTTCTGTACAGCAATAGAAACAAAGAAGCGCATAGATAGCACCAGTTCTAAAATAAAATGAGCTAGGTCACTAAACTCGTAAAACATAAAGGTGCTACAAAGGGCTTTTTGAGATTCCATGGACTAACCATTCGTTGGTTCAACGTGAAACTCTTTTTGTATAAGAGATGTGAGTGTGAAGACCCTTTAAATAGTGTAAAGAAGTAAAGAAGCTTTACAGACTTACACTTAAACCTTTAAAAGGTTCTTCATACATACATTTCTTTTAGAAAAATCTACAGCTCAAACAGCCAGTAAGACACCAGTAAAACAATGCATTCAACCAGCCTATTTCCACTGTACTGCCAGAATGGACACTCGGGAGCCTACAGAAAGAGGCTACACATCCCTATGCAAACCTTCTGTTACCAAGGCATACAAGCAGAGGAATAAGATGATATTTGCATGAGAGTCACTGTATAGAGGTTGTATGCTGTTGGCCCACTTCCCGGGTCCGTCTCTGCAAGCCTTGCATTTCACACAGCAGTGTCTGTCTGCACTCTGCAGCAAATCGCCCATTCAGCAACACCATGACTCCTCGGAGACCTCTCACATTCACTCACACGCATGCACAGGCTTACCCAGGTTCAACTCCTATTGATTTCCGCCTCGCTCCCTCTTCACATCCACAAGCATCTGCTGGCCAAACGCACCCAAGCAGTCGAATGCAAATGTAGTTATATTTACATTCATGCAGCCATGTAGCGTATAGCTGCACTCATGCAGTCAGCAAGTGTTCACCTTCTTGTTCTGGACCTTATGATACCTTGCATACCTTGCAGAAGTTTGCATTTTTAAAATGCGGGGCCAAGCTGGCCTTTTTGGTGTCCAGAGTTGCAGAACTCTGCTCAATTATGACTTGACTGTATTATAAATTCCCAAAATGAACAAAACATCACTGTGTAGCTAGTCGACAGGTGCTACATGGTGAAGCTCTGTTCATTTTATTAATAGTCTTAGTAAGTCTGTGTCCAGCGGTCAGATTTTGGATGACCACTAACTTTAAATGCATGTTGGCAACATTAGCCTCGTAGCTCCATAAAAATAAGTAAAGAATACCTAACATCTTCCTGCATCATCTACATTTAAGGTGAAGGGACTAAAACTAAACCACGCCCTTAAACCAAGGTTAGCATAGGATTAGGTGTAGTTGTCTTTAGCTACAGTCACGCAGAACTCAATGGAAATAGTGGTAGGAATACTTATTAGGTGTGTTTGAAGAGGCAACGACAAGTCACACTCAACCCCACCCCCCCCCATGCCAAACACAAAGACCAGTGACCACAGCTTGCCCCACCTGTCCAGTTCCCCCAAACCCAACACCACCCACCACCGGAAAAAAAAAAAATGTTTGAGGCTTCTTCAAACGTCCTGTGGCGGCGTATGCCAGTGGCCCATTGCCACGCCAATACCAGAGCCTCCATTAGCACGCGAGCCAGGTGGACGTCCTGACCCTCGCGCCTTTTTTCTTCTTACCCCCTTTCCTTTTTCTGGACCCGGCTCAAATTGCTAATCCCCTTTGGCCGGGCCCCTGCCAGATCCGCTCCCTCCTCCCCCGGGCCTTCCCTAATTCTTTCTTTACCACTGTCCCAAAATGCCCCCCCTAGGCCCCGCTGTACTCATCTGACCTTCTCCCACCCCCCCCCATCTCCCATCTCTGCCACGCCTCTTGCCTCCACCCAGCTCCTTCTCCCTTCTTTGTTCCCCTCTCTCCCTCCGCCGACCTCTCATGCCCCCTCCCTTTCTTTCTTCCTCCTGTTTCGCAGTCGGATCACGGTGAAATGCGGCGCGGGTGCACCCTACTCTTCCGTCTCAATCCGGATAACTTTGAATCTCTCTTATGTGTCGTCGTTCCAAGCCCATTTTTACATTACGCTTAGGTATTTAGTGTCATTTGTGTCCAGTTGACAGTACTTTTACTAATATGCAGGATCTACAATATGGATCTACAGTATCTATGGCTTATAGTAAACTGAGTTTCCCAGCCCACCATAAGTACCTTATTGACCCCTGTATTGTTGCTACAGTATGGCTCCATGCCACAAAGCAAAGTCGTCTCAAACTGGTTTCACAAACATGGCAATGAGTTCAGTGCTCCTCAGTGTCCTTCCCAGTCACCAAATCTGAATCCTATAGAGGATCCTGTGTAATCTGCAGGAATTGTGTGACAGAATCATGCTAAGATGAACCAGAATCTTGAAGCACTGTCTCCAACATTTTGGGGAATCCATGTCACAAAGAACTGAAGGTGTTCTAAGGGCAAAGGGAGGCCCTACCCAGTTTTATTATAGTGTTCCTAATAAAGTGCTCAGAATTAATCAAATAATTCATTTGTAAAAATACCTTTATACTATTTAGTATATTTTCCTGGACTTTTCTTGGCCAAAATACTCCCCCAGGTGCTAAATATGTCAACGCGGGGCCTTTATGGTTAGCCCAACTAAGACCCAGAAAGTTTTGCCCTTGGTTTCCACATTGGCACCATATTTGGATGCCCACCAGGGTCAGTGGTTGGACCAGGAAGGGTTAAACATAGGCCCCATGTGAGATTAAGGTAGGCCATAATTTGGGAAGCCCAACGGGATCCCAGTAAAAACGTATGTCCAAATCCACTCAGAACCCATGCCCACCTGGAACCCACCTAGCCCATGTTCCACCCATGTGAGCCTCACATGAGCATGCTGGCTGGATATTTATACAGTGCTCATCTTGGTAACCTCAGCTGCATGACCTGGACTCATTGCTAATCAGACATGACCAAAGTAAGACTGATGTCAATGAAGAAAACACCTCTATTTGGTGTCGTTAGCAATTTAGCTTTGACTTAGCATTTCAGCTGTGGATATCAGGCCAGAGCCCTTAGGGCCTTAGGGTTCTCTTGCTTCCTGAGTTGCAGTTACCCTTCCACGGACACTCACACAGGAAAAGCCATGGTCACAAGGTCTGGTCCACGAAGAATACGTGCTGCTTGTCTCAAAAATCAAGCAGACTAAAAGACACTAAACACTAAACACCACATTCTTTCAGAGGCTGTTGTCGCTGATTGTACAGTACTTAATAGAGGACCAAAGTTAGCCCTGAATCTTCTCTCCACAGCCATTCTAAAAAAGCCACCTATTCTGAGCGGCTATAAATTCCTCCTGCGCTAATCGCGTATGCGTGCAGATGTGTGAGCGCGTGAACTGCTGTGGATGTGTGAAAGCGTGAGCAGAGTGCGAGCTTCTGTGTTGATTGCACTCCTGAGCCGTCTCGCGCAGAGGTACGCCAAGGAGGGTGCTAAACTGTGATGTGACAGCGCACAAGGGCTTGTTATCGGTGGGAGTGTCCTACCCCCAAGTCTAGCATTGATCTCACCCGGGGTAATGCTGTTTTCACACGCTCCTCACATACATAGTCCTGTTTCTCAATTGTGAAGTTGCTAAGGCAGTCTGCATTAAATGCATTAAAGGGAAAACCTGAACGGCAGGCAGCATTCAGCATCTAGAGTTTAGCATCTAAGCCCGGTTTTTGGGCATATATGGTACAACACCTGTGTGCCTCAGCAGCAAATAAGATTCATCACACCATGCAAGGTTTTGATAGTCTTCAGCCCAGAGCAGGCCCAAGGCATACTCGAATTACGCGGCCACTTAGGGCCCTATCGCCACCAGGGGGTCCCCAAGGGCATAACATAGGATAATAAAACAAAATGGTATTACACAGTTAAAGTGATTTTTAGAAATTTATTTTCATAGTTGGCACACCAATAATAGGGTAATCAATTCCTTTGGTTGGCTGCTTCCACTGTTAGGCAGATAATGCAGATAATGCAGATAATGCTAATTTTAGTGGGTACATTACACACACAGTGTAGCCTATGGAATGATGAAGCTAAAAACACTGACAATAGTATTAAAAAATATAATATAACATAAAAAATGAGAATTCAGCATTCTGTAAAATCCTTTCTCTGGATTGTGGGGATGTCCCGATGTGATTATTTTGCCCCCCAATCGAATCCAAACCTATATGCATAATTCAATGGTTGACATATCCTAAAAAAAATCCTTCAAGGCCTGGTTTCCTTAGATCATTCCTAAACTCACACTGAGTGCTCTCTTTACCAGTTAAGATGCTTTTATAATTCCTCTAAACTTTATTTACTACTACTGTAATTCAATGTAATATCTCTAATACCTCATTTCTGAAAAAGTCACATTTTGATGACCCCTGGCTTAGGACATCTGCTTTCTGTGTTGCATCCTGAAGAGTACTGAGAACTGCCTTCTCCACTGAAGCAGCAGCGCTTGTGTGCGGTATAGAAGAGAGTCAATTAACTGGATGAATCACCCGACCACATTCTCATCACTTTCCGGTTAATTAGCAGCACATACGTGCTGCGAGCAACTTAGCAATACACAGGCCCAGGATTGATGACACACACTGCACAGCGAGCCTGAACTCATGCACTTTCTGTACATGTGCACTCGCAATCTGTTGCCATGCAAGGTTTATTCATCATTGGCCAGTATCTGGCCACTGGGACACTGTTGCCAAGATATTCTTTGGGTGGTGGACCGTTCTCACTGCACAGCAGTAACACTACTAAGGCTGAGCTGGGGCCCACCATCCAAAAACATCCAACCAGGAGTGGCTCTGAGATCATAAAATGATCACCAATGATGGGCGAGAGGACTAGAAGACGGACTGCGCACTAATAGGTAGGCTACAGTCACTAGCTGTACACCACAGCTATGAGGTAGGGGGTTCTTAAAGGGGAACTCTGCTAATAAAGGGGAAAGGAGGATAAAGGGGAACTCTGCTAATAATAATGGCAGTAATGGCCACATATTTGAGCAACTGGCTTTGGTCCTTCTCCTTCTTTCCATTTCCAAAACCTTAGCCATAGTAGGGGGAAAAAAAAACAAACAAACAAACAAAAAAAAATAAAGTGATTAAAAAGGGGTTGCCATGGGAACAGGTTCCCTGGTAACCATTGGCAGCCTGGCAAAGTGCCAAGCGGTTGCCATGGCCAGTGTTGTCAGTCATGTGTGCGGGGTCCGTGTGTGCCAGGAATGTCGGAGAGGAAGCCGGGGATTGCACATTTTTCCGTTGCCTGCCTTCGAAAATAATGAAGGTCGGAGGGACACCATTGGTGAAGAAATGGGACGCAACGAGCGCTCGGCAGCTAGCCGGCAAGTGCCGATTTCTTAATGAAGGGGGCACTTTCCAGTTTTGAGGGCATGGATGAAAGGGAAATAAACATTTAAGGTCTGAATGAATATATTTATTGGTCAAAACCAGATTTACTGGCAAACACAGCTTGTTTTGATGGTCGCTGATATAGAGTAGCCTATCTACAACCTTACAAGCTATTTGTTGAAGCTTAACTGATTATCCACAATGGAGTTGAAATCATGCCTGTCTTGGTCCACATCATTCACATAGAGTGAGTTGCTTTTCTGTGACTTCTGCACCATTTAAGGTGGACCCGAAAAAATCCTGCATTTTATGGATGCGCTGTATGTTGTGCAAAGACTAATCAGTAGAATTGAAGCTGACTGTTGCATCACTTTCGAAGCTGAACGCTCAGATTTGCAGAGTGGGACCATACTTAAAGGAGAATTGCACCAAATTTCAGCTTTTATCATCTCTTCTCTTCCACATCTGCTCCCTCGAAACCCAATGGACTGCCTTAGACGAGAGCTAACCATATATCAAAAGGGGAACTCTAAGGCGCTGTGTGAGGAAGTCAATGTGAGAGGGTGCTAAGTGGCTGTTACACTAAAAACTAACACTAGCTGACCAGCTACAATCTTTTCAACACGCTAAACGCAAACACTGCACCGGAAGCACAGCAACATTATCTGGTTCGACTCGAGAGTGTCTTACTGGATAGTCCAGTAGGCCACCATAAAAGGAAAATCGGTGTGTTTCATGAGGCAAAATAAAAGGGTTGTACATAGGCTTGTAAAACCTGATCATTTAAAAATATGAATTTTCTTCACCTTTACCAAAGTCACCTCTTACTATATACATCAGATAAAAATCAGTCTATTGCACCTGTAACACAAAGGTTAAGTAGAATTGGATAGCTTTATCTGGAAATATCTGTAAACAGTTTACAGTGAATTTTCATGAATTCTTTTAGAGATATTACAAGGTTTCCACAGGGCAGAATACTTGTCCAACACAGTGGTAAACAACTGGCTTATACTGCTAGCCTACTGCCTGATTGTTCTGTAAGACCTATGTGGGTTTCTAGTTACTGGAAACAGTAATAATCAATGGTACAATGCAGGTACAGCAGATAGAGATTAGGTTGAAAAAGCACAGCCATCCCGAATTGTACAACCAGGGTAAAGCAGTTTGAGCTGAGGTCAGTGTAAGGGGCCTGGGTGAGGGTAGAGGAGGGAGAGACAGAAGGAGAGCTGGTTACCTGATCACTGACCAGCTGGCCTGTCTGCTGTTATGAGGCCAAAGCACACCTGGAGTCCCAGAGGAGGAACAGAGAGCCACTCGGGTGGAACATGAAGGCCGCTGCCTGAAACACATACAACGCATGCAAGGCTTAGACACAGACAAGTTAAACAAACAGGGGCAAAGAAGACTGCGGTATACCTTCCATGAATTGCACCAACTGTACATATATTCAAATGCAGGTTAGTTACAACGGGATGAACAAATGAACAATTGTGCTCTCTCCGACTCCGGCCAATGATGGCAAAGCGGCATGGCTCAGGACTCAACCTCGTGACCCACAGGCCATAGAGGCAGCGTATTAGACCGCTGAGAGTCTGTTGGTCAAGTAAGATTTTTTTTGCCAGATAGGAATTATGGATTGGATTTGGCTGAATTTAGTAAAATAAGACCTTAAAGCTACCCAGTGTTACTGAGGACTGTAAGTATATGCTTACATAAAACTGGTGCAACCCAGTCCTAATGTAACGGCAAATGTATAAAATGGATAATTCTGGTACATCGGGAGTACTTAATCTTAAGATTTATTTATGTTACGCACCTTTTTGATAAACTGTTGTACACATGTGAATTATGTAAATTCAGAGTTTATTTTTGTTATTTATTACTGTTTCATAACTACTGACTTTTTTTTTTTTATGCAATGCCCGATTCTCAGGGTAAAGTAAGGATAGAGTGAGGCCCACTGAAAATTAGTAGTCAAGTTTATCTCGCATTTATCCTCGTATTACGTAGCTGGCTGGAAACCTTGGGGATTACCCATTCTGTTGCGGTGGCATGTTAAGAACGTGCACGCATGTTTAAGCACACACACAGCGATCAGCAGCGTGTAATCCATATTTTATGCCGGCGCTTCAGCGGGCTTGTGTGTTTTCATGTGCGTGAGCGGAAATCCTTCACCCAAGCCGCAAAGTCCACTCATCCGTGTGCCATATGAAAGAGGTCAAAGACAGGGCTGCTGTGGGTCACATGAAAACGTAATGCCAGGCTTGGCTTCAGTCACAGCTGCTAGTTAGTTAGCCCTGTGTGTCATTTGCTGTAGTGAATAATGTAGCATTAGATATCTCAGTGATTAAACTATAAACCGTGTTTATATTTTTTTCTTTGCTCATAGTTTTAGTATTTTAATGCTAAATGCGTCTGCAATTGGCATCTGATTCACTAAGGTTGTCTTTTATCACATACACTGTGCATGGAACTGCCTGAATACACTGTAGATACACTGTACATAGTTTGATTTTATTAAAATAAAAAAAAATGAATCAGAGTTTGTACAGGGCCTAACTGTCACCGACAAATCCATATAGTTAAACCATAGTAACCATAGTAAACCATTTCAAATAGTACATTTCAATCCACAAATATTAGCTAGGCTAAGCAGATAATAGACATATGGACATCTCTGGTTACGCTGCTCAACAATACCTTATAAATAAGTAGTTAGCTAGTAGGAAGAACCTTCTTGCTAATGCTAGCCAGTGTTAGCTGCTGAATATATACTGTAGTTGATCAAAGCTAGCGGAGAGAAGCTAGCTAGCCAGTCTTTATGTTAAGCCATCACCATGTAAGGTCAGAAATGAGGTATACACTCAATCTACACAACAGATCTAACAAGGTCATGTGAATATGAATACCCTAAATAGCCTAGATGGCCAAATTATCGCCTTTCATTTTAAACTCAAGTGTCTTACAAAAAGAATTTTATCACATTTTACCAAATGTACCACAATTTTTTCATCCCAAAAAGAAGGTTACCCTTGTATATGAAGTCACAAACGAAAATGCATGGTGATCGTTTTCTGGTTACAAGGGCACCTGTAACCAAAAATGGGCAAAAAAGGCCAAGTTGTGATGGGTAGACGTCTAGGTCAGAGCATTTCCAAAACATCAGGCAGGTCTTGTGTGCAGTGGTCAGTACCTACCAAAAGTGCTCCAAAGAAGGAGCAGAGAAAGCTCATCAGATCCCCACTTCAGGTTTTGCGAAGAGTAAAAGCTAGCCCATCTGGTCTGGTCCCACAGAAGAGCTACTGTAGCACCAATAGCTGAAAAAGTTCTTCCAAGGTCTTGAGGATTCCTAGCCTCAAAGGGTCAGCGCTGTTCTGGTGGCCCAAGGGAGACCTACACAGTATTCTGTATAAACAACAAAAAGGTCATCTAGCTGCCTCATTGTCTGAATGTTGTGAGTTCGAATCCCAGGGCAGGGCTTGGACCACAACAAATAAAAAAGTGTTCACTTCCTGAATCAATTTGCTTCAGGTAAATACAGTACGCACAAGCAAGAAAACAAACAGCAAATGTCACAGCTTAGCTGATCCGGGCAGAACCAGTGCACCAAAGCACAGACAAGAGTGGAGTCACGACGAGGGCAACACAATTCCCATTAGCCGTTCCTCTGTGTCGCACATCGCGCGCTGCAGGGTGAAAACGGAGCCAGCACTAATGCGATCAAGCTTCCGCCAGACTGATGGGGTCTCACTGCGAGTCGCTAACAGCTGTAAGGAGGACAGGAGGATGCGGCGTGTCGTTCTGCGTAAACTGGATTAATTTCAAAGGCCTAGCCATTCACGGGCCTCCGCAGAACCAGCCCGTTCTCACTGATTAACTCTCTTTGGTGTGCATATTTCAGAGTCTGGCTTGGCTTAATAGATCAGCTGGCGAGACCCAAATACAGACGTTCAAAGAGCGCCGCTTTGATCATGGTGAGCGGTCGGCCAAACGTCACACAAAGGGCGGATTTCTTGGTTGGGCTTCTCAAAGCCGCTCTGAATCGGATAATGAGCCTGACTCCTTCCCATTGAGGGTCCACCTGAAAACGTGGATGCTTTCAGCCAGTCCTGGCAAGAATGGAGCTCCCCCGAACCCCGGGGTACCCACAGCCCCTTTTCAGCGCCATGCCATGGATACGCACATACATCTGCGCCTTTGTCTCAGAGTGGATGTATGTGTGCGTGCATGTGTCCCTGTGGCCACTCCAGTGGATGCATAGAGGAACCTTTTCTACCTCGGTTTTAGAGGAAAAAACATACCCCCTTCCCCCACCTGCACCGTACCACTACCCCCCGCCCCCCCAACACACCCCCCAAACCCTTTCGATTGGCCCCACATGGGTAATGCCTGGCTGACCACAGCACCCCTTAAAGGGGTCGAAGGGCAGACAAAACAGTCTGGTGTCATGGCAACCCGGCTGCCACCGAGCAGAATGACTGCGAGGGGGGCTCTGCAGAGGTTGTCCATCAAACTGTGCTAAAAACACTTTGGGGGCTAATAGCCTGGAAAAACGCACGCGAAAAGACGGAAAAAAATGGATGCACACACACTTGCATGCATTCAAACTAATTTGAAAAGTTAGGTCTGACATTTTACTATAGCAGTTTGTGCTCAGAGTTTCTGTCATTTTAATGGTTTGATAGATGAAGAGGAATTCCAAAGATTAAAAAATAAATAAATCACCATAATTTAAAAAAAGACATTTTTAATAGTGGTCTGGTGTGAAATTCTCCAACTTGATAATGGTGATGAACCAATTTAATTTGATAGGACCAAGTAATAGTTCCAATGCAGAGGATTAAACCTTGTGTGCTGGAGATATACGCTGCACATATAGCGCGATCATTTACACCAACACATCTTATCTTGTCAGTTTCACCACCTCATTCAAGAGCTAAAGCTGTATAACGAGCTATTCCAAAGGCATTTCCGTATGTCAGTGGGGGAGTTTAAGGCTCTGCTTCTGCGTGTTGCTCCGCCATTAAAACGGAGCCAACGAGCTACAGGGAACCTATCGACCCCGAGCAGCATTTAGCTGTTCTAATAAGGTTCTTCGTAGACATGAAGCAGACTAGGAATCACCTAGACAAACTTTAAAACAGGATGAGCTGTTCTGCGGCCATCTTCATGCTCATTTGTTAGGTCCACAACCATGACAATGGAGCTCTGATGGGTCATCCTGATCTTTAATTATCAGAGTAGCCTCCGATTTCAAAATTGTTCGTAAAAATTGTCTTTAGTATAAATAAGCCTTCAGTGCTTTAGGGTGTGTTTATACTTGTCAGCTTTGGTTCGATAGAAACGATGCATGCGGTTCATTAGAGACAGTGTGAACGCTGACTTTCAAACTCTGGTGCACACCAAACACTACAGTTAGTGTCAGACAGAAGAAGTTACAGCACAGAAACGTGTGTGGACGGCATGGCATTGACGGAGTGAGTGGACAGGGTTCACACTAGATTTTGCAGGCCGGTGCTCAAACACTGAGTGTAGTTGGTTTAGATGCCTTTGCTTCGTGTGGTATTCATACTTCAAACCAACCACACCAGAATTTGGCCAAAGAAACTCTGTCCGGAACCGCCTGAGCAGGCCTCACACTTCGCACTAACAGAGCAATTGCATCAGGGTTCGTTTTAATTAAAGCAAAGCCGACAAGTATCTACACACCCTAAGAGCCTTACTTTGCCTTACCACCCTTACCTTCCAAAGGGTCACATTTAGTCAAGGCCAAAGGTTGATGCTGTGTTATGTTAGAGAGTACAGTAATGCACTAGTAAAATATGGATACCATGTGATGCTGTGGATTGTGTATGTATGTTCACCCTGGAGAGATCTTGGTGTTCAGTCAGAGTGGGGTGAGATAAGGGTGGGGGGTGGTGGGGTGCTGGGTGGTGTTAGTGGATAAATGGAAGGTAAATGCATTCAGATCAATACTGCACAGAAGAGTGGCCAAGAGAAAAAGAGAGTGAGTGAGAGAGACTGAAGGAGAGATGGAGGAATAAAGCTACTGATTAATCATTGCTGTATTGTCATTGACTTTCTGTTACAGGGGTGACTCAGATCTTGAATTATACCATGGTTTGTGTGTGTATGAGTGTGTTATAGTGCTCCTATAGGGGTAAGACCTTCAGCTTCTTCGTCTCTGCAAAACAAACATTTGGTAATGTAGCTGACTTGACCAATATTGACTTGGCAGAGTCAGGGGACATCCCACAAGAACTGCCTGATGTTTTGGAGATGTTTGGACCCAGTCATCTAGACACCACAATTCCCTAGTTAAAGTGTCTAAGATTGCCATCATCAGCCGGAGCCTAAGAGAGCACAATTAGCCCTGCCCTCTCCTCTCTCTCTCCCCCCCAACATCACTTCAGTCTGATGCTGGCCAGCATGGCCTTCTGGTGCTGGCCAGCACTTTCCTCAGAGCAGGTAGGTTGCCCAGTGACGTTGCATCCACGGCAATTGGCTGGTTGAAGATGCATCGGTGGATGCGTGTGTCGGTCCTTACCCTCCCAGTGTCAGGAGCATAACACATGATAGGGGAAAGTGTACTAACAAGTGGGTTTGATGAACTAAATTAGGGACAAAAGTTTTCATACTTCCAACACATCAACTTCAAGAACTAACCATTGTCAGATCATTGTAAGCAGATAATCATATTATAATCAATATTATTTACTTCACTCGTTTTTTTTTTTCAATATCAGCTTCTAAAGAATGGATTATATTAATATTTTGAAGTTAAACAAAATATTTCTTAAGAAATAAAATTACCTTGTTTTGGTCTGGCATCTTGCCCAGGGGGTATTCCTGCATTGCTCCCAGTGATTCCATCTAGGCTCTGGACCCACTGCGACCCTGAAGAAGGTTAAGAAAGTTATAAGAAGTTGAATTAATGTATTACATAAGACTAAGACTCCATTAGTTACATACTATGACTACATACTATCTACAATAAACTCAGTAGACCCATACATAGTGTGATACTGCCATCACACTGCACATTATCCCAGCATGTAGGACAATTACGCTATGCACAGTTTCTCAAATAGTTTCAATCTCTGGTTACTCCTTCAGTCATTCACACTCGTGTGTGTGTGTGTGTGTGTGTGTATACGTGTGAGGAGGTAGGGAGCATCCCATGGTGAGTTCAGCTCAGACACACCCAGCCCGCAGACACAATACAGGAGGCTGTGGAGGTTAGAGGAAGTGCCTCATTTCCATTGCCTTGACACCTGACCTCCCAATTATGACCTTGTGTGCTGCCTGAGAGCAGAATTGGACAGACTGTTGAGGCTACTGGGAGACTTCTGCTTGGACATCCTCAGGGTATCTCATGGTATATCTTATATAGTATGAGGGATGGCAGAGTGAGGAAGAGGTAAAGCCTGGAAACCTCTTTTTAGAGTAGCACAGACCAAGATAACCACTTTTACTGAGTTCAAGTCAGCACTCTTTGAGCAAAGCCTCAGAAGATGCACCTTCGGTTCCACAAAGAACCATATTTGTAATAGAGATGTGTGAGTGTGGAAAACCTTTAAACCTTAAGAGCTTTTTTAAAAAAAAAGCTTTTTTTTTAAAGCTTATTTGCGTGATTATACATCTCTATTACAAACACGGTTCTTTATAGAACCAAAAGTGGGCCTCACTTTTGCTCAATGAGCCATTTGAAGCACCTTATGAACAGTGGAGACTGACGCAAGGGTTCTGTAAAGTTCTGAAACATTCTTTGACCTCTAACAGTACTGGAATCCTTTTTGGTGAAATATAGCAACAGTTTTTTGAAAGGTTCAGTATGGAACCATCTACAGAACACCAATGTGAAGAACCTTTTAACCAGGCAAATAATCATTTAGGGTTAAAGGTGCTATATACTGTTCGCTAGCTCTCTTGCCGGTGTTCGTGCTCAGCCCTGTCACAAAAAAGTGGCTCGGGTTGACTAATCCAGAGACTGTGTATCTAGCACTTGCTAGGCACATGTTGAACTGCATGCATTGTCAAAGAAACAGTCAAACAAAAGCTGATCCAACGGCTCTTAGATCAAGCGAGAGCGAAGACACAAGCCGTACTCTAGATACTTTTAACTAACATCGGTGGAGGGTTTGTAGAGACCTCCAAACATTAAAAGGCATGACCAGGGATGAGGATGTTGCTGTATTCCTGCTTGATAAGAGGGTCACATTGACTGATTTGCTGTTCTAGGTAACACTAGTTGGACAAGGCCGTTAGCATTGTTGGTGCGCAAACTACCTGCCTCATCTAATACCGTGGTTTGAGTAGGCCGGGCCGGGTTAGCCAGGCTGGTTAGGCTGGTTAGCCCAAGGCTGAAAGTCTCCATCTTTCATAGTGAACCTTGGTTAATAAAACCCAAGGGTTTCTGATTGTTTTCGAAGGGATTTGAAACTGTGACTATTTACCACTGTAATTCTTGCAACTCCTCGGTTCTTCCCGCTTCCCTGACTCACTCTCCACCTCTGCTCATATTTTGTCATTTTCTCTCCAAACAGCTTGATGACTACTTACTAAAATGCAGAAAAACTGTGTGTGTTCAGCAGTTCTAGGGAAATTTTCTTGGTTTGAGTAATGTTGGAATTAAGCAAGCTCACTGACACAGAAAATAAGATAAGATAGTCCTTTATTAGTCCCGCAGTGGGGAAATTCACAATGTCTCTCCGCTGGACATCACACCATGTTTGCCCATTGGAGCTGCTAGTGAAGTAGCCCTAGTGATGGGTCCATCAAGGTTATACCTCTCTACCAGCAAACACCATGATCCCGTGAACTATTCTCTTAAAACTACCCCCAGCCAACATGCTCACATGGGTGGAACATGAGCTGGGTGGGTATCCTTCGTTACAGCCCACCTTAATCTCACATCAGTCCAATCTCGGCCTCGTATGCAATGTACAACCCAGATAGGGCCCATGTTTGAGCCTGGTGGGCATCAAGACAAAACTTTCTGGTTTCCAGTTGGGCCACCCATACAAGCCCCACATGGACATGTTAGCTGGGTAGGTTCTTAAATGGTGCTAGGTTTGCATGATAAGTTCTAGAAACCTTTACTTTTCTGTACTTCACAATGTTCCTTAAACTTTTTAAGGGTTCTTCAAGAAGCAATCAATTCTTCAATGGCAATGCTCCAATAACTTCTTCATTTTTAAGGGTGTGTGATCTCTTTGACAAAATCAAATGTGTATCCAGCAAAGCACTTCCACTGACAAGGCTCCTGGAAGAATGCCTGGCTTGCTAACAGCTTTGACCCTGGTTGCAAACACTGTCACAGACAGAAACTTATCAAGAGCTTATTTTTTGATCGTTTTACAGGCAGCAGCTCTCAGGCTTTTGTGAAAGCATTCATTAGGCAGAAATATATTTTTTTCTCACATTAGTCAAATCCATCATTCACAATGACAAATATTCTGCCAATTGAAATATTAGGCTTTTCTATTATTGCCTTACATGAAAGATGAGATTGAGATTTAAGAGCAATGCATTTGTTTTCTTTCTTTATTAAATCAATTTTGAGCTAAACTCATTTAGTGAAAGTCACTGGTTGGCCAGAAACCTGAGAACAAACTGTGGTCCCCAAGCCAATTATTATTATTATTGTTATTGTTATTATTTATTATTCCCACTTTGTGGGAAAATCTCTCCAGTTTGCTGACCGCTAGGATGGATGACATGGGCAGGGGTCTAGCACGAATGGGACTGAGGCAAGTGAAACTGAGACGAAGAAAAGATGAGGTGCGTTCATGAGCAGAGACAGGCTCGTGTGACAACAGAGACAGCACATGGAATACAGACTGCAAGGCCTAGTGGATCTGACATGTGTAACTGAACCCTTAGGCCCTGAAACCAGAAGTGGGGGGTGGCATATCCATCTGCAAATAACCAGAAGCCTGTGTGTAGATTAGACAATGAATCAAAGGGACAGCCATGATACCAAGTTTGTATGGAGTTTGGCTTGTTTGCATATCTACCTGTGTGTTGTGGATCTGTGTGTGTGTGTGTTTGTTATTATATCTATAATCCATTAAACCAACTGACTATAATTTGATTAATCGATTAATCGATTAATCTGACAATTATTTAATAAGCGTGCTTCTCAAGATTTTTTGCTGCAACAAATTATTTCTATAGTCTGTTAAACCAGTTGACTGTGGTTCCATTAATCGATTAATCTGACAGTTATTCAGATTGCACTCATCTCAAGATTTATAGCTGCAACAAATGATCATTGCTAAAATCTGGTAAACCTAATCACGATTATTCGCTTAATCAACAAATGAAATGATTATTCGGTTAGCACTCATCTCAAGATTTACATCTGCAACAAACTGTTGACTATGACTGACTAAAACTGTTGACTATGATTAACATAATCGAGTAATCCAATTATACTCTTCTCAAGAATTAGGGCTGCAGTAAATGATTATTCACTTAGCTGATTAAACCTATTGACTGTTATCTAAAGAACAGAGTAATCTAATGATTAGTCAGTTAACATTCTTGTCACGAACTAAGTCTGCAACTAGTGATTAATTCTATAATTCATGAAAACTATTGCCTATTATTCGATTAATAATTATTGCTACAACAAATTATTATTCTTATAAATCAATAAACCTATTGCCTACAGTTCGATTAATTGAGTAATCTAACGATTATTCAGTTAACATTCTTCATGAATTAGGGCAACAACAAAAGATTAAATCTATAATCCCTTAATGCTGTTGACTTCTATTCAATTACACGACTAATCTGATGATTATTCAAGTTCAATTAATCAACTTATCCAATGATTATTTAAGTTAACACTCTTCTCAAGAATTACAGCTGCAAAAATTGATTATTCAGACGTTTTTTGATTAATCAATCATTTTCATGATTATTTGTTTTGTACTCGTCTCAAGATTTATATCTGCAACAAAGGATTTTTCCTATAATTCACTGGCTATTATTCGATTAATCAACTAATGCACTCGCCTCAAGGTTTATGCCTGCAAGAAACAATTACTTTTATAATTTGTTGAACTCAATGACTATTATTCGATTAACTGACTAATCAACTAATCTAACAATTATTCAATTACCACAATTCTCAAGAATTATGTCTGCAACATATAATCCATTAAACCTTTTGACTCTTACTTGATTAATCGACTAATCTAGTGGTTATTCAGTTAGCAGTCATCTCAAATATTATTGTACTAACGATTGTTTCTATACTTCATTAAGCTCATCAAATAATATTTGATTGATGGACTCTTGCTATTGTGTCAGTTGCTAGTTTTCTGAGCTCTGTAAAAATCAATTCAGTACAAAAAACATTCAAACATTCAGTTGCTCTCCCATATCGCCCCCAGTGTTTCCTGTAGTATACTGCAATCTGTCACATCCACAAACTTGTCAATAATGATGACACCTAATGGCTCTTTACAACTGACTACACATCCTCTGAGGCCTGAATGTTATATATATACTGCATTTTGGTCTGTTTCTAGTAAATGATGTCTCAACCATGTCTCAATTCATGTTGACATTAGTCGATAAAGTCGACTTTGCTGGCTATTCACTGCAGCACTGAAGTACAGTAGAACATGGAGGTATATCAGAGTCATCGGTCAGTCTCGTTCGCGAATGGCCTGAGTTAGGGAATTTCTTCCTTTCAGCAAGAGAGCGACGCTGACTGTTAAAATAATCTTGCGCATGCAGGCTAGCTGAGACGTGTGGCTGCTGGCTCTTAAGCCTCTCGCAGTGTAAAGTCCTTGGCACCCTGGCGGGCCGGATTACTATATCAAAACCACCAAAATAGGCAGGCTCTGTTGACAAGAGCGACCCTAAATTTAAAGTACCACAGCAGCATAAATCATACATAAAGAGGCGGCGTGTGACTAGGATGAGCCGTGCATGGACCTGCATTTATATAACACACGCAGACACACACACACATATACTCAGGCTCTTCCCTTTCACACCCAACCCCCAGCACCTCAAGCCTTTAGATGTCTGGGCAGGGGAGAGAAAGAGAGAGAGAGAGTGTGTGAGAGGGGATCACAAGTATAAGAGGAGGGATGGAAGAAAAGACAGAAACGAAGAAGGGGGCGACGTATAGGGTGAAAACCTGAAGGGGTGAAGAAGCAGACAAAGGAGAGCGGGAGCAAAGACGACCGAAGCGTTTGCCGAGGCAGAGCTGTGACCTATTAATGACGGGCTGAGGAATTCTCCACGCTGACCCGAAACACATTCCATGGCATTGCAGACGTTAACCCCCACCTTACCAGTGTACATGGGCACACACACATACGTGTTTCCTTTAATACCCTGCCATTCACATGTCCCATTTGGATTATCCCTCCATATGCAATAACAGTTTTTTAAGCCTAATTCCAGTAACACTTGACTAAAGGCCAGCTTCATAAGGCTTTGTGAACCTATATAAGCCTTGGTGTAAACCTCTATACTTCTATTAACAAGCATCAATCGTTGTAATACGCCCTGATGTGAAATGACCTCATCATTTACAGACATTGCCTTTGGACTACTGACACTTATTGGGATAAGCCTTTATAGATGCTTATGTAGGTTTATTTCAGCTGTCATGAAAGGCTTATGTAGGTTTTACGTAACCCCACAAACCTGTTAACCTGGTGCCACATCTTTTTGACCAACCAGCTTATCTTTGTTGAGCAGCTCGCGACCAGAGAATGCCAACCATCTGCCCCTTATACTCCCAACAAACACCTACAAAGGGTATGAATCAATGAGCTCTGGGTGCCCGTGACCCTGTTGTTGCCAGTTTACCGGTTGTCCTTCCTGGTACCACTGTTGGTAGGTAATGACCACTGCATACTGGGAACACGCTAGAGTGGGCCAGCGAAATAAGTTGCTGTAACTATGACCAGAGGATTACTAGTTAGAATCCTGGTCATGCTACTAGACATCGGCAGCTGGAAGCCAGGGAGAGCACAATTGGTCTTGCTCTCCAGGGTGGGCAGAGGGCACTTTCTCCTGACATCACTCCAGTGCAATGCTGGCTGGCACTTGTGTCTGCTGGCCGCTGGCAGTTCAGAAAAAGAGTCGCTTGCTGGTTTTAAACATGTCGAAAGAGGCATGTGTTGGTCTTCACCCTCCCAGTGGTAAATACATAACATTTATTTATAAATAAATAAATACAAAAAAAGCTGCCGGATGTGTTAGAGATGCTCTGACCCAGTTGTCTAGCCATCAAAATTTGGCTCTTGGAAAGATTCTTACATTGCCCATTTCCCCTGCTTCCATCAGCTTCCATAACTGACTATCCATTTGCTGCCAAACATGTATATCACAGTATCTTTTCAGACCTACTGGACATAAAGCTCTGTTTATGTGTTATGGTGTACTCACAGGAGAGCACTAAGCTCTTAATTTAAAGGTGATAGCTGGAACTGACCAAAGTGCTTACCAAAACCTTACACAGTAGGAAGAAAGGGTACATTACGACCACATTTCCCCCCCAAAAGGTACTAAAGATACAATTCTATCAGTGTCTGGCCTCACAAATGCTTTTCTGGACGAACAATGGGCAAAACTTCCCATAGTCACACTCCAAAATCTTGTGGAAATCCCCCCGCATAAGATCAAAGATGTTATAGGTACAATTTGGATTAAGAATAGGATATCATAAAAGCTCCTGTAGATGTAATGTGTAGGTGTCCCAATACTTCTGTCCACATGTCTTTGGAGTCAATGCAACTTTAATAAATGTGGAATAAATGTGACAAAATATGGTATAGTTATGTTCCATAACTAAAGATAATGAAGACCACCTTAGTTACAGTGTTTGTACTTTTTTATTATTCTTTTTTTTTTTTTTTTTACATTTATTCTATTTATTGTTATTATTGTTATTATTATTGTATTGTATTACTGTGCTGTATTGCATAACTGCTACTGGCTACTAAACTTTCTTCTGGATCAATAATATCTATCTAATGTCTAATCTATCTATATTTCTATCTAAATGTTGTATTTCTGAATCTGACAAATAAATAAATTATATCGTAAAAAAAACTCAGGGCTAGTCTTTTGGACATGGGTTGAGTCTAGCCAAGGATACAATCCAGTTTTACCACTAGCAATCAAATTTACATAGGCTTATTCTGAGAAGCTAGCTCTCTGAGAAGCTAGCTAGGGAAACTGGGCCTGTACACCAGGCTCAGGTCTAAGATAGCACTGGGAAACTGGCTCTCAGTCTGCCGTATTCTAACTTCAGTTAGTTAGCAAGATAAGAGTTACACAGCTTGCAACAATAACAGCAAAAGGGCAAAGCAGAACAAATGTATGTACTCAATCCAATCCAACAAAGTTTAGATTTAATCAATAAATGAAAAAAGTTTGCATTACAAAGTTTGCTTAAATTTCATTGACCACATCAGATCGCCTTTCTGAAGAAATATCTGAGCTTAACCTGCTGAGTTTTGCTTCTCATTTGGTAGTTCATGGTACAATTGGTGGTACATATGATGTCCAGTTTGTTCTTATTTGGACCTGAATGCTTCCTGTGAACAGAATTGTACAATGACGTCCAATGGTGGGTAATGTTTACAGTCTAATGTATACAGTCTGAATTACAATTTGCATGGGAGCAAAAAATCCACTAGTCCTTTGTTAGTCGTCAACCGTTCTGACCACAGCGCCCCTTTTTGGGCAGTGGACCACATTTAAGCCAGCAGTGATTTATAGAAACCCCAGCGATCCTACCTGCACACACTAAAATGTCACTTTGAGAATAGTCCACCACTATTCTCAATAATATCTGGTCAGCAGCGGCACTGTGGCCAGACACTGACCAGTGATGAATGGGCTAGAGGGTAGCTGGCAACAGATGGGCCACAATGTGTAACTGTACACCTAAATGGTGGATCCATAAGGTCAGTGGAGCTCATAAAGTACCCTGTGGGTGGAAGAAGGTAGCTACTTCTAATAAATGGAGTTTATGAATGGATGCTCGGTTAACTGCAAGGAAGAAAAAACACGAAACACAAAAAAGGACTTCAGCTAAAAAAAAAAAAAAAATCTGTATTGTTCAAAAGGTTTTAATGTCAAATTTGTTGGTTTTTTTTAGATGAGATAATGAGCTAAAACTACAGTGTAAATCCTTCACGCAAGGCATTTTCATCTCACGGCACACTACACCAACATGTTATCATCATACAGTGGTTAACATCTAGCGAACATCAGCTAGAGTAGTCAACATCTAGCTAACATCAGCTAGAATATTTAATATCTAGCTCAAATCAGCAAGAGTAGTTAATATCTAGCTAACATAATCTACAGTGGTTAACATCTAGCTAACATCAGCTAGAATATTTAATATCTAGCTCAAATCAGCAAGAGTAGTTAATATCTAGCTAACATCTAGCTAACATCAGCTAGAGTAGTTAACATCTAGCTAATATCAGCTAGAATAGTTAATATCTACCTAACATCAGCTAAAGTAGTTAATATCTAGCTAACAATCTACAGTAGTTAATATTTATATCTAGCTAACATCATCCAGTTATTACCTAGGTAAAATCAGCTGAAATAGTTAATATATAACATCTACTAGAGTAGATGACATCTAGTTAACATCATCTAGAGTAGTTGATATCTTGGTAACATCACAAGGAGTAGCTTACATTAAAAAGAGTAGATAACATCTAGCTAAAATCATCCTGTTATAACCTAGGTAAAATCACTGAAAATAGTTCATATATAACATCTGTACTTAACATCTAGCTAACATCAGCTAGAATAGTTAATATCTTGCTAACGTCATGAGGAATAGCTACATTGGAAAGAAGTCTAGCTAACATCATCCAGTTATTTATATTAACACCTGCTAGAGTACTTAACGTCTAGTGAACATCAGCAAGAGTAGTTAACATCTTGTTAACATCATCTAGAGTACTTAATATCTAGCTAACAATCTAGTGTAGTTATCCAGCGAACATCAGCTAGAGTAGTTGACATCTAGCTAACATCATCTAAAGTAGTTAACATCTAGCTAACATCTTCCAATTATTACCTAGGTAAAGTCAGCCAGAATAGTTAATATAGTACATTTGCTAGAGTAGTTAATGTCTAGCGAACATTAGTTAGAGTAGTTAACATCGAGCTAACAATCTACAATAGTTAACAAATAACTAACATCGGCTAGAATAGTTGATATCTTGCTAACATCACAAGGAGTAGCCTACATTGGAAAGTGTAGTTAACATCTAGCAAAAAATCATGTAGAGTAGTTAACATCTAGCTAACATCAGCTAGGGTACGTAGCCTAGTTAATGATATTAAGTCTCATTAATCTCTATAGATCTTTGGCAACATACTGACATTGAAGCATATATGCTTTTCAAGTAGCAAAATAATATAAATTCAACAGAATGTTACAATTTTCTTGCACATATAACTGGCATTTTCCTGAATTGTCGAAATCGAAGTATCTTACCATGATGAAACATCACAAATACTCAAACAGTTATTTGAATATCTGGCTGACGTCATGAGGAATAACTACATTGGAAAGAAGTGTTAACATCAAGCTAACATCATCCAGTTATTTATATTAACACCTGCGAGAGTAGTTAACGTCTAGCGAACATCAGCGAGAATAGTTAACATCTTGTTAACATCTTAATATCTAGCTAACAATCTAGAGTAGTTATCTAGCGAACATCAGCTAGAGTAGAAAACATCTAGCTAACATCTTCCAGTTATTACCTAGGTAAAATCAGCTATATAGTTAATATATAACATGCTAGAGTAGTTAACGTCTAGCGAACATCAGTTAGAGTAGTTAACATCGAGCTAACAATCTACAATAGTTAACAAATAACTAACTTCGGCTAGAGTAGTTGATATCTTGCTAACATCACAAGGAGTAGCCTACATTGGAAAGTGTAGTTAACATCTAGCAAAAATGATTTAGAGTCGTTAACATCTAGCTAACATCAGCTAGAGTCGTTAACATCTAGCTAACATCAGATAGGGTATGTAGCCTAGTTAATGATATTGAGTCTCATTAATCTCAATAGATCTTTGGCAACACACTGACATTGAAGCATATATGCTTTCCAAGTAGCAAAATAATATAAATTCAACAGATTTTACTATTTTCTTGCACATATAACTGGCATTTTCCTAAATTGTCGAAATCTAAGTGTCATACCATGATGAAACATCACAAATACTCAAACAGTTATTTAAATACAGGCACCTTCAACACCAAACAGCAATATTTAAACCACTGAAATATTAATCTCCTGCTACCAGACAGTATAATATTCTGGACAATGTCAGATTGTATTTTATGGCAGGGTATGGTACTAGTTTGGCAAAGCAGGCACACTATGCTATAGCTCTCCGCAGAGGGAGTCGAGATTGAGCTTCTTTAATAAAGCAGCCCATTTGAAGGCACAGGGCCACTGACACAACTGGAACATCCATTCCTGTGGGATTTGCTTAACACGGACCATGAGAGCGTGAGTGCATCAAGCGTGGTCACATGACATTGGCCTTCCATGATGACTGCCATAGCCTTGAACACAAACATCCTCTCTCCCCTCACTGCTCACTTCTTTTTCTTGCCTCTCTGAAGCACAACCGAACGTCTTCACCACGCTCTACATAATTGAAAGGCATCGCTGAGTAATGTTTTATAAAGCCAGCGACTTTGAAAGCATGCCCCGGATGCAGTGCCACCTCGCTTTGCTCTGCCTGCCAGCAATATGGCACGTTCGTCAGGGAATTCATTCTGCGGAACACTGGATCGAGAAATGAGTGATAGGAATCTCGTCACTTCGGCGTTTCTTTCATCGTTGTTAAAACTGTGGAACTTCGGACAGATGCCTGCTTTGGCTGGATCTAGTTAGAACCTTTTGTCCAGACAAAAGACGGCCCAAGTTAGCAAGCAGGCAGCCGAGAAGTTGCTTCACTCGCATTTTAGAAGACAGGCAGAACATGCCTGTGTGTCGCATGCCGCACTCATCAACTCGTCAACAAACAAGCCCAACAGTCTCATTTATTTTTTAGTCCTCAGGCTTATAGGTTGCCCCTGCCATCAACAACGTTCAGAGCAAACGCAGCAAATGGTAATCTGTGTGTACCCAAATACCCAGCCTAATCCAATATTAAAACCGTGCTGTGCAAAATCCCCTCTCTGACATATCAACATCAACCACAGGCTGTGACCACGCTGCTGTTGCCCATGCTAAGCTTCTGTTCGTTTCGAGTGACAAGAATTTGCCTGCGTGTTAGCAGAACACGCAAGGTCCCGTGGAAACTGGGCAGATGAACAATAGCACCCTGAAAAAAGAGGCCACTGTCCGGGTACACCTGTCCGGGTACATGGAACCGGAGCCGTGGGGGACAGAATAGAACCCTGTTGGGAGAACGGAGAGCACAAAACAATAGGCGCGAACTGCAGCTGGAGCTGGCAAAGCGCAGGAGCGAGGAGCCGGACGGAGAGGACAGGGATAAAGGGATGGAGGGAGGGTGAAAAAAAAGGCACAGATTTTCATGGCGGGAACCCCTGCTTGACCATCGGCAGTTAGAGACTACGGTCACGTTTGGCTGCTTAAACAAAAGTCCTCTGATTCGTACCTATAGCCGAAGGCCCATTGGGAAACATGGGAATGGCAGAATGTCGAGAGGCGTGTGGCACAACGAGGGGACACGACGAGGTGACCCGGAAAAAGACCAAGGGTACCGCAAATGTGGACGGAAAGCCTATTAAATTAGTTTGTTAATACTAACACACATCGGCCTCCACATGCTTGAACACTCGGCTCTGAAAGTAAACTCCTACAAACCCCTTTCGGAAGTAACCCCCTTTCTTTGCATTCTGTTCTGGCCCCCTTAGTTTGATGGAATGCTGAAGTTGTAAATACAGGTCTTTGAACGCCAACGTCTAGGTTGGGAGGTTTTTGAAAAGATGCTGTCGAAGCGATTGCGCCGTGAAGAGGAGAAGCGGAGGTTGTCTCTTTGCTTGTTCCGAGCTTGAGGCAATGGGGGGAAAAGTGAGACAGAAGGAGGAAGAGGCGAGGGGGAAAATGGGGAAAATGACTCAAGGGAACCACATGGATGGTCTCTTTTTCAAGCCGTTTGGGAGTACGCATGCCCCGTGCTCTGATGGAACGAATGGGAGAAAGCGTGGGGAAGAAGGAGAACAGGAGTGAAGGGGTACGAGCAAAGGGTAATGGAGTGTCGGAGTACAAGAAAGGGCTGAAAAAAAATGAAGCAAATAAACAGGCGAAATACCATCAAGCGCTGGAGATTAGCTCTGGAAAGATTCTGGCCAAACCCATCCATCGTTCCTCGTCCTTCCTCTTTCTTTTTCTCTCACTTCATTCTTCTCTGCCTCGCTCGCCCACCAATGACAGTCCTCTTCCTGTGCTCCTTCTCCAGCTTTGCCCTCCGTCTCTCCCTCTCTCTCTCACTCTCTCTCCTTCCATCGTTCCCTCTCGCCAGACACTTTTCTCTTCTGCTTCCTTCCTTCCTTCCCTCACGGATAAGGGGTGGAGGGAAGGCAAGGGGGGAGAGGAAATTTACAGTGAAAAAAAAAGAGAGAGAGATATAGAGAGAGAGAGTGACGAGACAGAGCCTCTGAATGAGAAGCAGACTTCCCCAGAGTGGGATAGAAAGGAGAAAGAGAACGAGGGAGAGTGAGCGGGAGAAAGGGGGGCAAGAGAGATTTGTTAACGTGAGAGCAGGACAGGAGAGAGAGAGAAAAGGGGCGGCGGCTTCAGAAGAAATATCTTAGTGGGAGGAAAGGAGGGAGGAGTGTATCGGAGAGGAGGGGTGACTACCCCCTCCTACTTTTGCCATTCATTCGTCCACCCCTCCCTCCCTTAATTTCTGCTGTTTTTAATCGGCCTTCGCAGGCTGTGGGGATTACTCTGGCATGCAAACGACCTCCAATTTCATTCAAGTCAAGATACTTTATTGCTGCATCAGTATATCTGAGAGGAATTTAATGGAGAATGGGCAGGAAGGCCATGTGGAATTTGGTGCATGCATAGGCTCTTCATAAGCTGACAACCACGTGCACTACATGTGCATATCATGAGCAACAGATATATCATTTGAAATAAGTTTGGAATCACGTCCCATATTAATCATTTGTTATTTCATATATGATTTACCCAATGCATTTAAATGTTAGCATGCTATTCTTAAAAAGAGTATTTTCAGTTGTTTTAGACCTTAGAGAGGCTTTTATGATGTGCATTAATTGTTTCTTTACAAATAAACTCTTTTAAAAAGGTTTGGTAGTTTTTTACATTTGACATTTGATTTGGCCCCTCGATATATCACTGTAACTCTAACCCTAATAGGAATACTCTAATACTGGGTATTACTCCTTATGCTCTCAAAATATACTCAACGCTCATCACAATTGTACAGGGTGGTTATCTGAGATATCGTAACCTTTCGAACCAGTCTGGCCATTCTCTGTTGACCTCTCTCATCAACAACGGGTTTCTGTCTGCAGAACTGCGACTCGTTGGATGCAAGAAGGCTATTGGAACAATGTTTTGTGGACAGATGAGAACAAAATAGATCTTTTTGGTATAAATGAAAAGAGTTATATTTGGAGAAAGGAAAACACTGCATTCTAGCATAAAAACCTTATCCCATCTGGGAAACACGGTGTAGGTAGTATCATGGTTGGGTGCCTGTTTTGCTACATCTGGGCCAGGACGGCTTGCCATCATTGATGGAACAATGAATTTCCAATTATACCAGCAAAATTCTAAAAGGAAAAATTTCAGGACATCTGTCCGTGTGCTGAATCTCAAGAGAACGTGGGCCATGCAACAAGACAATGACCCCAAGTACACAAGTCGTTTTACCAAAGAAGTTAAAAGTTAAACATCCTGACCTTAATCCAATGTTGTGAAAGGACCTGAGGAAACCCAGCAACAAAGAGATTCAACAGTTTGTCTTGTTTGTTTGATATGGTTCTCCTTGTCTACTTTTATGACTTTTTCATGACTTTTTAGGTATAATTTAGGCGTGAAATATAGAAATTTCTATCCGGAAACAATAATATTGTTTAACACAATGTTTCTCAAGATGCTAATCATTAGTCACTTTCCATGTTTGACAGATAATATGATTGCAATATTCTATATATGAACTAACTCTTTTTCTTTTTGTTGGGTGGATATTATATAGAGAGTCTCTTGCTGAGGCACCCGACAAATATCCTGCCTAGCTTGACATCAAAATAAAGTTGCTGCAACATGAAGATGCATAAAATGTAGAGCGACGTCGCCACTGGAATGAGACCTAGCCTCCTGTTGACAAGAAACATGCTTGCCTAGGATACACTGCCTCAAGCAGATTTCATCTGAATTTCTGATTTCTGCTGTTGGTGTCACTGATGCTTTTAAAACCTGGGTGATGCAAGAAGGTTTTCTCCTGATATCCTTGGAATTCTCATGAAACTTTTCCATGCAGACAGCAGAAATATCATTTTGAGGGGCAGCAACACATAACAGTTGCTGGTAACAACACAGAACAGATTGATATTGTGTTTTACATGTTCTACAAATACCTAAGTTCAAGTCTGATATGGTTAAAAAACAAGAAAAAACAGGTAAGCCTAGCTTCGCCGGTCCGACATTGGTAGTTTGGAATGGTGAATGTCATTTTAACAATAAGGATGCTGTGGCATAAAATGACCTATACTATTTTTCATGTACCATTTCATGGAACCCTGGTAAAGGACTGCATATTTAATAGTTTTTAGATGTGAAGGGCCCAGGATCTCATGAACTTGGCTTGTGACTAACGCCACAGTAGCAACAGCCAGAACAGTAGCAATGCTAACGCCACAATTGACAAGCTATTCAAAATGACCCAAAGGTCAAGATAAACATTAGTGTCAAGAAATATGACTAAAGTAACAAATTTAATATAATTCATAATTTTAGATAAAAAAGTGATTCTGTTGCTTATTACAAGTTATATAATGACTATTTTTGTAGTAATGTGTCATTTACTTAAAGGGTCACCTAAGAACAGTTTGAGGGAACTTGTGTTTTCTCATAGACATTAGTTAAAATTCCTGAAATTCCTTATTCATTATTCATGTTTCACTTATGCTTTATAAATTAACTGTAAAGAGTGTAAAGAACGTGTAAAAGAAAAATAAAAGGGACACCTTTAAAGTGAAAAACAAGTATACTAAGGTTCAGATGTACAGTTATTTCCACATTTACTGCAGTATAATGTTCCACAGGTTTAATGCATTTATTTATGCGATGAAAACAATTACATGTAAGCGGAGCAGCGCACACCAAAAGAGCAACCTTGCACTCAAACCTCAAAATCAATTTGGCCATTTCAGGCTCTCCTTGACTGCACTTAAACAAACTGGCAAGGACACGGCCCAGCCGCATTATCTCCGCTACCCACGCCAGCGAAGATGCAGATGCTCCAGCGCACTGGAAATACAAACAGGCTATTGATCCGCATTAGAGGCAGTGGCGGTGTATGTGTGGGGAAGGGGTTACAAACAAAAGGGATTGTTGGGGGGGGGGGGGGGGGTCAAAGGAAATGTGCAACAATCTCTTTCACCTTACGTGAAAGCAACAAACTGGCCTTTACATACATAACCATATTACACACTGTGCAAGAACAATCGCATTAGGCTCCCTTCTATCCTAATGCAGACAAACTGCTGTCCAGCCCAAGGACAACCATTACCTGGGGTGCGGGTGAGAGATGTCAAAGACAGACTCTGGGCAACTGTGATAAGCAGAAAAGCATCTCAGAAAGCAGAACATCCTCCGACCTTGAGGTGGACGGGCCACAACAGCAGAAGACCACGGCAGGTTCAAATTGTTGTCAGACAAGGACAGAAAGCTGAGGCTGCAGTTCCTGCTCACCACAGGCTCACTAAAACTGAACAGTAGAAGACTGGAGAAACGTAGCCTGCTCTGATGAACCTCCATTTCTGCTGAGGTTCACAGATTACCAACATTTATTTACATTTACTTTTATGGCATTTAGCTGATGCTCTTATCCAGAGCGACTTACAGAGGTGGACCAATGTAGTGTTAGGAGTCTTGCCCAAAGACTCATGTGTTGCACAGCATAGTCACCCAGACCGGGAATCGAACTCCAGTCTCCCACATGGTGTGGTAACTCATTGGCAGGTAGTGGTGTTATCTGTTGCGCCACACCAACCACCAACAGCATGAATTCATGGACCCAACTTGCCTTGTGGTGTGGGGAAGGTTGTCTTGGCACACTTTGGGCCCGCTAGTACTAATCAGTCTTTGCTTGAATGCCACAGCCTATTTGAGAGCTTTTGCTGACCATGTGCATCCTTTCTTGGCCATCTTCTAATAGCTGTAGGTAGCAGGTCATCTCCAACTGCTTTCATAAACATGGCAATGAGTTCAGTGTTCTTCAAAGGCCCGGTCACTGGATCTGAATTAAATATAACACATTAAGGATGTGGTAGAAATGAAAGTGCTCCTGAGAAATCGGAAGCAATTGCATGATGCAATCACGTCAATGTGGATCTGAATCTTGTAGAAGCCATGCCATGAAGAGCTGTAGCAGTTATGAGAGCAAAAGGATGCTCTAACCAGTATGAGTGTAGTGTGTGTATGTATGTATATATATATATATATATATATACAGTATAAATGTGTACTGTACTATATATATATATGTACTGAATGCACTGTAACTCTGTACAAATGAATGCAAGTGTGACAGAGACAGAAAGCGAATGAGAGAATGTCAGACAGACAGAGGGCGTGTGTATGTATGTGTGTGTGTATGTGAGACTAGAGGTAAGCATGCAAGAGGATGGTACGCTTATCCTGGTGCTGATCTTGAAAGGGCATGACTATCGATCGCATTAAGCTTGCTGCAAACCCAGGAAATCAATATGTTTTTAAAGGCGAAGTGGGTTGCATGTGGCGCTAACACGCGCAGGCTTTATTGATACAAGAATCCCGAAGTGGCCTGTTTTGGTCGATAAAAAGAGGGAACCAATAAGCAAATAATAGAAATATGAGGTAGAACCAGCAACATTAGACCAGGAAGACTGCCCTTTGATAATATTATTATTTTACTAATAAAACTAATGTTTGAAGTAGAACATTACAATATTAACTCACATACAATTCTCGTATGTGATTATGCTGAAACTGCATCAATATTGTGTAGGATGTGAGGTCTATGGCTCCCCATTAATTCCCATCTACAAGTTAGGGCTCCACCTATCACATGACCTCCCCAGACTGGGAGGCTACCTACAATCTCCTCAAATTTGATGAGCAATTGTAGAGTCACTCTAGAGTTGTGAAATTCCACTACATAAAATCACAGAATTCACCTTTCTCTTTTTTCTTGGTAACGGATATGTACACGGTTTCAGCTCTCAAGTGGAGCGACTGTCTAACTGCCTGCTTGTTAAGAGACAGGAACTCATTAAGTTCAAATCCCATCAACATGGCAGTCCTCTCTGGTCAGGAGTTTGAGACCCTGTGAATAGATATCTGTGTATTTTTAAAAACTGAGATATCCCTCCATATGTTATTGGACATATTTCCGTCCACACAGAGACAAAAACACTTGCACAAGCAGGCTAGCCCTGTATGGGCCGACAGTATCAAAACTGCATATCACTCCCTATGCAAGTCTTTTTTTTCTCCATGGCATGGTGCATTATTATGCTGGCAGTATCCTTTATAACATGGATAAATGATGGCCATGAAAGGATGGCTCAAAAAGCAATGATTGATTAGTATTAACAGGCCCAAGATGGGCCGCCACCTTCACCAGCCTAGACTGTTGAAGCAAGGCAAGTTGGGACCATGGATTCTTGCTGCTGGCACCAAACTCTGACCTTACCATCTGTGTGCCTCAGTAGAAATTAAGCGTCATCAGACCAGGTTACATTTTGCCAGTCTTCAGTTGTCTAAAATTGGTGAGTTTGTGCCCACAGCAGCCTCAGCTTTCTGTTCTTGGCTGACGGAAGCGGAACTTGACGTGGGCTTGAGGCAGATGGGCTACAACAGCACAAGGTTGGACGTGTTGTGCATTCTGAGATGCTGCTTATCAGCTCATCACAGTCGCACAGTTGAGTGGTTATATGAGTTACTGTAGACACACAGAGTCTGTGGTGCTAAAAAATTAGAGAAATACTCAAACCAGCCCATCTGGCAACAGTTTTGCCACACTTTTAGTCCGAAATGATGATTTGGCCTACATTAACATATGAAATGACAACAGTCTTCTTGTATTCCTTCACATTCGGATGTTTGTTTATCATTTACACGTTACAATGATGCTCCCTCCATCAAGTCAAACAGGGAAACCTTAAATCTTTGAATCATAAACTGCAAAATAGAAGCACCGCATGGTGCGGTTCTTAGTTTTAGGAATTTAAGGCGCGCATGGCATAATGCCTCTCCTTCAACTATTTCAGTGGCATCTGGGATGTGGTCTATGATCTGACATATGTGTTGGTGGGAGGGGGGTCAGATGACAGACCATTCATTATTGAGCTCCCGAGGTCAAATAGAGGATCTGTTGTGCCATCTGCTGTTCATTAGCAAACATGCACCGATCGATCAAAAAGGAAGGACTACACTCAGGCCTTTGACACTGTCACGCAAAAACCTTGTATCTCTAAAATGACAGCTTTAGAAAGGAGAAGAAAAAAAACGTTTTGAACTTTCAGTGGAAGCCAAGGTAAGTAAGTCCTGTTCCTGTCATTTTGGAACATTTCTATTGGGCCAAAAATTAAGAATTTGTGATACAATACAAATGACAAACTGTTAGATTTGAATTATGTCATAAAGCGAAAAACACAAAAATGGAGATATGGGGTTTCGTCATTTTTAGGGCATTTTTGTAGGATTTTTATTTCTAAGTTTTACAAAAAATATTGTTTGCCTATTTTTTCCCTTTTACTCCCAATTTGGAATTTCCATTTAACCCACTTTTTGTAGCTCCCTAGAATACTAACAACACACTAGGAGAGTAAGGACTTAACACATGTCCTCAAATAAATGCAAAGTTAGCCTCAGTCTTTTCTATATTTTCTTCATTTCCAAGCTAAACATCTTGTATTTAGTTTTTGTTTTTTCTTAAAGAGAGATTTATAAAACAGTGATTCTGTAGCAAAATTATATCTATATTTATTTATTTTATTTATTATATTATATATTTATTTATTTATATTTTGGACCATTCAGCAGGGAATGATCAAACATCCAGAATGAAGTGTGCTAGTTTGCTGATTTTTCTACCGGAGCTGCTGCCTTTTTAAAATTATTATAAGGTTTTTAATGTTCTAAATCTAATTTCTAACATTTAGCTTACAAATAATTACGATTATTACTGTGAGTACTAAAAACCATTACACAAAAACACACCAGCCCACTCGATTAGCAACAGGAAGACAGATTTAGCACCAGGGCCAGCAGTCAGATAATCATTACTAGCTAATCAGCTAGCTACAATTCTACATGGATTCACTGATGATTTTCTTACCTTCAGATGTTTCTTTAAGTTGGAGTGGAGTGATTTAAAGCTGAGGGAATGTTTACCTGATTAACACTGCACAGTGATGTTCTTTACCGTTTCACAGGTTCTTTTGAAATTTCCACTAGTGAGTAAGGGGTCAGTGTCTGCCACCGTCCTACCAGCAGAGTGCGACGGCAGCAAAGGCACCGTTACCCAAGGGAACTCCAATTCCCAGACATCCTAGGGGTAATCAGTGCCAACAAGACACACCTGGTGGACACAGCATTTAAGGCTGTGACAAACGGCATGTCTCTGTCACACCTTTGTAGAGGGGTGACCGGTATGGTAAACGAGAGTGAGAGTGAGAGTGAGAGTGAGAGTGAGAGTGAGAGTGAGAGTGAGAGTGAGAGTGAGAAGAAGAAAGAGGGGGGAGGGGAGGAGTAATAGAGTTGTTATCCTCAGTTCCTTTGTTTAAAGAGCTGCATCTACCAGTTCCTTGGTGTCCAGTCATCTTGGCGTCTCCTTCGTTTAAAGGGGTGTAACTCCACCAATTGTCTGTGCTTGCTGGTGGTGCAGTGGTGAGGTGTTGAGGTCTCCATTGCCAGGGTTGCTGGGCGCAACTGTTCACCCACAGTGAAGTTAAATTAATTAACCCCATCATTACGTCACTTAAGGCCTGTCCTTACAGGTTTTCCTCTCTGCACTTGGGTCTGCTTCCTGACCGTCCTGTAACATAGTGAATCTGCTTTTACTGGGGGTGTGCTGTTACAATTAACCATCTGCACCGATCATGAACCCTGTTCATAATGGTGCTGAACTACATTCATCAAGAGGGGTTTCCTGGTATGGAAAAATCCACTAAACCAGGAAAGAAATGCAGGACAGCTCTCTTGTTTACAATTATGATAAAATGATGCTTTAGGTGTCTCTAGAAATGAACTGGATGATATGGAAAGCTTTATTATTGTAGCCTTATACAATTTCATAAAGGCCTACAATACATCTATGGCATTTAGCAGACGCTCTTATCCAAAGCGACTTACAAGGTTACTCGTATTACACAGGTGGGCCAATGTAGTGTTAGAAGTCTTGCCCAAGGACTCTTATTGGTGTAGTGCAGCATAGTCACCCAGACCGGGAATCGAACCCTGGTCTCCCACATGCTGTTGTAACGCAATGGCAGGTGTTATCTGTTGCACCACACCAACCAACCACAATAAAGTGATTGTGATTTGTGCTGACATTTGTCACACTGGTTAAAGCATGGCCCTGTTTACTGCACTTCCTGAGGCTGCCCATATTTGGTATGTTGCTTACTCTGCAAGTGGTGGAAGAGCCGTCATCCTGCTGTAGCAGCAGGGAAATAACCAGCGCTGCTCGTCATTTACTTTCCCACCCGTTTTCCGGCAAGTCCCGCCTCTTGCGCGGAGATTTGGCCAATAGGAACCCATCCCGCCTTCTAAAACTCACTGACGACACTGAAATAAAAGATTTGATTGGACAAGTGTCGATAAACTTATCTATTGAATATTTTTTTGTCTTTGTGTTTGTACTTAATCACATAAATCCATATATGGACATCTATATTTCCAAAATGAGAAGATTTTATTATAATAAGTAATTTTGGAGCGTTTCTATTATTGAATAATAGAACTAATAATTACAGCGATTACTTTATTATTATTATTTATTATTATTATTACTATTTGAAGTGAACTATTATCACTCTAAATGATATAATATAAAACATATGTTGGCAGTAGATACTATTTCCACTATTTCCAGTCCTAAAGTGCCAGTCGACATGTCCCTGTGAACTCCCAGGCAGTCCAAACGCAGGTGGGCGGGCTTTGCCTCAAGTCGGGTGGGCAAAACACCAAAAAACACCACGTTGTTCAGAAGCCCGAACAAGGAAGTGAGTCACATGTTAATCACTGACGGGAAAGTAATGACCAACTTTGCTCAACACAAACCGACACGGAAGGCAAAACGTGGACTGAGAACAAGGAAAGAGCGTCAGATAATAAGATCTCCGTTTAGGGAACACAGCTTTGGGGGAAAAGAGCCATCAAAACGGGAGGGACGCTGTAGGTAAGTGGAGCTGAGTGAAGTTGGGTTAAATTAAATTAAATTAAAAGTAGATTAAATAGAAATAGCCGAGAATGCTGTATAAAAAGCCGGGTATTCACGGTTAGAAATAACAAAAAATATTAAAAAAAAAACACTAAATGTAGTGTGTGGTTTTATTTATTTATTTATTTATTATTTATATATATATATATATATATATATATATATATATATATATATAATACAGATATTAAGCCTGTATTAACCTCGTGTATCCTCACATATATGTCCAGAGGGTTTAACGGACCACGTCATTTCTATATATATGAAGATTCAGGTTTGGCTACTATTGGTTTCATTTAGGGAGTTAGACTAACTGTATCGCCGACCAGTTCACTATATCTATCACTATATAGCCTCCTTATTAAAATTAAAACTCCATATATAGTAGAATAATATTAATAACAGTAAAAAAAAAATAATAATAAAAGAGACAACTGTATTAGTCAAGCATCACGTTTTTCTCAGTATTCCTAAAAAACTCTTACGTTTTCTGTCTAAATGTGGACGATTCTCTGAAGGGAATTTCCTCTCTGACTGTACTTGGTAGAGCTCGGTAAAGTGAGGAACTCGACAGCTGGTGTGTGTTGGCCACATGTAGGCTAGCTACATTGTTCTGAGGCACCATGTGTACATATGGGTTCCTATGAAGCTGAAGCTGGCCTCTTTCATGAGCTGCTTTTGTCAATTTTCCGTTCCACCATGAACAGTTTAAGGTGTCTTTTAAGGTGGAATGGAAGGTTTTGATGATAACGCGCTGGTTTCCTCCCGTCTTTGTGTCAAGCCCGTATAGACAAAGGAGGACCAGCGATGGAGGTTAAGGCTAGCTACACACCAGGGAGGCCAAACTGTTCCCCAGTAAAGTAGCTAGCAAAGTCCATAATGAGCTACTGACTCATGTAAAAGTACAAAGTTTTCACCAGAAACCAGCCTGAATAAAGTACCAGGTCTACAAACCCCCTCAGGTGATGGGTTCCCAGCAGTTCTCAGCGTCCCTGAGATGCTGGGTGTAGGTATTACTCTTCTAATCTTGGAATAAAATGCTTAAGCTTGAGTTACATGAGAATGACCTATGAAGATCTGGTCATTTTAGGATGTAAGCAAGGTCATTCAGTCTTGAGACATTGCCTTGTGAGAACTTCACGAGGAGGTTTTGGCCTAAAATGTTCCCAAATAAAAGCTTTTGGTCTACAATAAAATACTAAAGCTCGAGTTATGTGAGATATGTGAGGTAAAAAAAGTGGTGATATGGCAATATTTAGTATTAAACTTAGTAAATTACATTATAATAAGCTTTTTTTGAGCATAGTTATCCCAGCTTTGTGTATTTAGTGCAGCTCAGCTTGTGAATGGTTCAAGAACGCAGCAGTTTAATAGCCATTGATAAAATGGTAGTCCAAGATCTGGTCATTTTAGGATGTAAGCAAGGTCATTCAGTCCTGAGACATTGCCTTGTGAGAACTTCACGAGGAGGTTTTGCCCTAAAATGTTCCCAAATAAAAGCTTTTGGTCTACAATAAAAGGGTAAAGCTGGAGTTATGTGAGATATGTGAGGTAAAAAGTGATCAGGCAATTTTTTAGTATTAAATAGTTTTGTTTTTTTTTTAGCAAGTATTCCAGCTTCGCGTATTTAGTTAAATAATACAGTAGTTTGATAACAATTTGTAAACTTGTCATTGCTAGTGCATCGTGTTGGAACGTATCGCACCTCAGAAAAACAAGATGGTGTATTACTTTCCATATACTATGAAAATATCCCAGCAAAAAAAAGTATTGTGTGATATCGTCACCATATTGCCCAACCCTGGAGGGAGGAACTGTGATCTGGTCATTTTAGGATGTAAGCAAGGTCATTCAGTCCTGAGACATTGCATTGTGATAACTTCACGAGGAGGTTTTGGCCTAAAATGTTCTAAGGCTAAACACTTCCCAAATAAAAGTTTAAGATATTTGGATAGTTAAATGCTGATATTTGTCATTTAAGCATCACCTTGAGAGTTGGTAGGTTTTCTACAAAGCACCATTTCACGTCAAACCACTCTGAATGACTGTAAATCCGAACGATTGGCTTCTGCATTGGCTTTTCCCTTTAACACCAAAAAAGGAATTCCACATGTTGCACTAAAATTGGACTGAGTGATTTCCTCCCAAATGAGCGAGTAGAAGTTGAGGAGTAACGTCCTAAAAACATACTATTAGTATAATAATTATATTAGAGCGGAGTAGATCATTCAAAATCAGGACTAGCCCTAAAATTGTTGACCCAGTTGGTGCAGTGTAAGCATATGTTCAGTCTAGATAAATCCCCTTTTCTTCTGCCGATTAAAGTTACTGAAACCCATCCATCTGTCCATAAACCCCTTAAACATGTCTAATTGTGTTATAAAGCTTTGTCTGTAGCTAACATTACCACTTAGCTTCAATCTGTCCCACTTTAGGCCCAATCTGTTGCCTAAATGTCTTCTCGTTAGAAGACCTTTCACATTGGGAAGTAAATTATTTGTAATAGACTGAAGCCTACAGGACAAAAGCAGGTCAGTGCATTTCGGCCTGGGTCTGGATGGTAGATCCCTAAATCCCGAGGTAGCAGCTGCTTCATACTTCAGCATAATCACAACATGAATGTCTTACACAGACCGCCATTAATGCAGAATACAGTCGTCAATGTCTAAGTCTCGTCTGTTATCTCATACTTTTTGACCAATCTTTAAGACGCAGACGTGTGACTCATTACAGCGTCATTCAAGGCTGTTCTCTGACTGAGGTCTAAGTCGAGCAGACACTTTCAGGGTGTTACTGCAATATTACATCATTTAGAGCAACTGCTAAGTGATGGCTGTTCTCAAATGTCTGTCTGGTGGAGACTTGCTCTAAGCTGTACGTCTGGAAGTACTGTGTGTGTGTGTGTGTGTGTGTGTGTGTGTGTGTGTGTGTGTGTGTGTGTGTGTGTGTGTGTTCTCTCTGAAATTGATCATTCTAATTTCTTCAATCCAATTAACTTTTGTAGTTTCCAAGACTTATATGTAAATAAAATCAGTCATAACAATAAAACCACCTGCTGCCTGATATTGTGTAGGTCCGGCTTATGCCGACCTGTCTAGGCATGGACTCCACAAGACTTCTTAAGGTGTCCAGTGGAATTTGGAAGTAAGCAGCAGATGCTTTATGTCCTGTAAGTTGTAAGGTTGGGCCTCCATGAGCATCAGTGTAGCCCATGTGGTGCCCACAACCCTGTCAGCAGTTTACCAGTTGTCCTTCTTCGAAGCACTTTTGGTAGGTGCTGTCGACTGCATACCAGGAACACTTCACAATACCTGCCTGATGTTTTAGAGATGCTCTGAGCCAGTTGTCTAGTCATCAGTTTGGTCTTTGACTAAATGTCTCAGATTCCAACAATCTGTAGTCATGGGCTCCTCTAAGCAGCTGCCATGCAAAATAACTGATGCCCACAAAGCAGGCGAAGGCTATAAGAAGATATGTTTTCAGTCAGCTGTTTCCACAGTTTATAACAGAATTAAGACATGGCAGTTAACAGGAATGGTGGTGGTCAAGGTGTGAGAGAACCTTCAGTAAGATTTAGCAGACTCTTAAGTGCTGGTGTACTGTGCAGCAACACCTGTTCAAATTTAACGACTTTAGAAGAATACCTTTCTTGTGTCCTTGAAAATTAGATGGCTAGCGTCTCTCCTGGCCTCTACCAAACCCTGATTCATCCATCAGACTGCAAGACAGTGAAGTGTGACTCATCTCTCCAGAGAACATGTTTCCACTGATCTAGAGTTCACTGGTGGCCTGGCCTGCTTAAAGAGTTTGCATGGGTGCTTTATGGCTGAGGCTTCCATTTCACAGTTATAGCACTTACGGTTGGCCAGGGCAGATCTAGCAGGACACTGACCTAGTTTCACAAACGAACATGGCAAAGGTGGCATCTTATAACAGTGCCATGTTTAAAGTCACTGTGATCTTATGTATATATAGATTGCATGGCCATGTGTTAGATGTTTTATACCCGTTACAACTGTGCTGTATCAAATTACTAGCTAAATAAGAAGTGCCAAAATCCTAGATGTAGCCCCATACTGTAGAGGTAACTATAGGGTAATAAGGGTTTACAGTCTTCCTTTAAAAACTGCTTTCTTAATCATCTGCTTGCAAATTCTGAAACTGCACAGCCTACGTTTAACAGCTACAGCACGATAATCGACAGCGACTTGATTATCACGGCCTCAGACTGATGTAAACATGCTTGCTGCAGCGTAAGAGGGTGAGGTTGGATAACACGAAGCACAAAGTGTTCTTGAGGCAGTTTGACCTTGAAGCTGTTGTGATGTTAAGAGAACCTGCCGTGCAAGGTTTTACTACAGATAGCGATGATTAGGTTTATGAAAGTAGCACTTTGCATTAGAGTGATGCTTTAGTGATGCCACTTGTTGGCCTAAAGTGCCTCCTGTTGCTTATTGCGAAATCTGTGAAATCTGTAGAATCTGATGTATGCCATGTTTCCAACCGTTCAGATAGGGAAATGAAGCTGCGAAAAAAGTAGCTGTTTTTGAGTTCACTACATTCG
Source organism: Salminus brasiliensis (assembly GCF_030463535.1). Classification (NCBI taxonomy): domain Eukaryota; kingdom Metazoa; phylum Chordata; class Actinopteri; order Characiformes; family Bryconidae; genus Salminus; species Salminus brasiliensis. The sequence goes on from NC_132882.1 coordinate 40,532,951, forward strand.
AACAGTGGCACATTGCAGGGTAGCCAATGAGAACGGAGCTTGTTTACATACATCCATTTTAAATGGTACATTGAGAGAAATGTCCCATTTAATGCTAAGGGATTTGAGACTTATTTTCTTAAGTATCTAAGAATTCATGTGATTTCCGAGTATTAACAATAGTCTATACTCCGCTGACATGGCCTAATTCAATTAAATCCCATGTTCCAGTTTTAATAAGTTACATGGAACTATGCTATGTGCATCCACATTTACCTTTTATCTTTTTAAACAGCTGCAACTGAGCCCAGTTTTTTTTATTACAGCTGTAGTAGTCAAATAGGAGTGCTCTAGCTTGAGGGGTGCTGAGGTGTTGCATGATGTTGCAACTGCAGTGTACACACTGTTAAACAGAAGAAAAAAATTGCTATTGAAAATGAGCTAGAGGCATGGAGGATGTTCATACAGAGATGGGTGTGTCACTCATGGTCACACCTGAAACAAAGTCTATGACATCAGCTTGCCTTCTATAAATTCTATAGGCCTAGTGCAATGGTGAGCTGCCTAATATACTAAGATTCTCAGATGGACGGATGTCATACACTGATACACTGCCGTCCACTTGCCGTACTGCTCTTAGTTTCAATACAGTTGTAGTTGGAAGTTTACATGCTCATCAAGGCCTGATGATCAATTTAATCAGTTGTACATGGGTACATGTTACTGGGAGGTGTAGCCACTTAGTCAGAGTTTGTAAAAACACCTAAACCTAAGAACCTCCAGAGCAACACTGGAAGTTGCTGGAACACAAGTGTCACTGTCTACCGTCAAGTAGGTTTGACCTGCTCCAAAATCGCCACCTTCAGGGTCACACGTTGAGTTTTTTGACCACAGTGACCAGAGGTATGTTAGGTTGAGTGAACGTGAGGCATTCAGAGAACACTGTATCAACTGTTAAGCATGGTGGGGGTTGAAACTTGGACAAAATTGGGTGTTTGGTGACTCCACACACATCAGAGAAGGTTGTTGAAAGGATAAAACAGCCAAACATTAGACTTCTGGAGTGGCCTTTCCAAAATCCTGACCGTATCCTGATCATAAATATGTGGACTGTGCTAACTGTCCAGGAGAATGGTCAAAAATCCAACCAGAAATCTTCCTGAAGCTTAATTTGCTAGTAAAAGCTTATTTTTCAGAATTGCTGTTAAACAGTGATGGTACATGGCAAATGATGCACTCTAGCCATTTAAGAAGAGCTTAAACGGTTCAGAGATACAGGGACCCCTTCACAGCTTTACAGTTTTATATTACTTTTATTAGCATCTGGGTGCTGAATTTTAACAGTTAGAGATCTAAGAGGCCCTGGCTTACAAATGGAGGGGCCTATGGTAACCCAAATTATTTACCTGAAAGATAAAAGACAACAGTAATGTTTCCTGCACCTCAGTCAGTCATCGCTTCAGTTACTTTTCACTTATCTAATATTACATCTGTTGGGCAAATCACAGGGACAGGGTGTTCTTCTGGGACATGTTGTCTGGCATAGTATCTGTGTTCTTTCCCATGATTACAGTGGAAACCCACACTACCTGGAACGGATAGCTTGCTTAGCTCTGTCAAAACTAGTTCTGATCTTGTGACTTGCGTCTGTGCCCTTCCGTGCCACTTTGCATGTTCTTTGCTCTTCATGCAAATGATGTCCGTGCACTCCCGTTTATAACAGGAGCACAACTCCTCACTCGTGCGATGAGAGTAAGAGCGAGGGACGCGTTAATGGCAAACCTGATCATTGTATGAACAGGTCGCTTATCAACAGGAGCGAGATTTCTTCTGCCTCGCACAGTGTTCTGTGATAAAGATGGCTTAAATACAGAGGATTTAAAGGGACAGGATGGACCTATTTGGTTTGTAGCACGATTAAAGGTTAAGGCCATGGTCAAGATGGTCGAAATCTGTTCATTGAGCAGACAAAAACATACCCAATGCTGGTAAATTAGCTGGTTACACTGGTAAAGCAGCATAACTCTTGATCGGCATAGTGCATGTTTAAGTAGCTAGTCTATCAGCCGGTCATCAAGCTGGTAATACTGGTTAATTTGGGTTGGCCACTCGAACGACAAGATAACCTATGCTGGTCAAGAGCTAAACTGGTCAACCGGCCTGATGTTGCTGGTCATGCTAGTTAACGACCTTGGTCTTACCATACAGTTCGTCATATCTGAATATTATGGCCTCCCCTGGTTTGGAATGAACTCGACCAAGGATGTCACAGATAACACATGACCGGGTTTGCAGCACATATAAATAAGCAAGCACACCAGTCAGTTGTAGCAAAGTGCAAAACAATCATAATGGGCAAAGGATGTGGTTTGACTGATGTAGTAAATGACATGAAAATAGGGTACCGGGCGAAGGGTGGTAGCTTCCTGCACATTGAGTGCCTCCTACCGAATGTCATAACAGTAGGGAACGATGACTCTGGCGAGTGGGACAGAGCACCTAATACAGTCCATGACCCAATTTCTCATTATTGTCCTCTGAGTTTGGTTATTCCCACTATAAAATAGATAATATTCTGAAATGACCGTAGTCATTGACTGGACTGGTCTAGAGCTGGTCTAGAGCTGTGAAACTACACTACATAAACTCAGTTGTGAGTAAACGAATCCTTCTGTTGCTTCTTGTACAGATATGTACATGGTATCACAGCTCTTGAGTCGCCTGTCTTAACTGTCCGCTTGTCAAGTTTTACACCCTTTAACACCACTGCCCTCCATGTTCAGGAAGTCCTTGCCCCATGTGATGGGGGAAGTTCTGCAGATTTCTTTCCTCAACCCCCAAATGCAAAAATGGCTACATCAGAATGAACTGAAGATGAGCTCTTGTATTTTAAACAACACCTCAACTTCCAATCAAATTAAGTAAAACTGATTACTGGAATACTGAATGCTATTCTTACACCCGGCAGGAAGAGATGAAGAGAGAAGTGAGCGCTGGTGTGAACTTCCTGAAACGCTTGGCCTTGGAGCGAGGGGGCGTCGATGAAACCAAAGCCAAGCTGTTCGCTGCTAAACTTGGAGAGCTTCTGTGCGAGAAGTACACGGACCACTGGTACCCTGACAACCCCAACAAGGGACAGGCGTACAGGTACCTTACGCTTCGCCCAGCACTAGAGCGAGGGGAAACTCACCAAAGATTTGCAGGTGATCTTTCTTAACACCCCTTTCCCCTTTTCCCTAGATGCATCAGGATCAATGAAGGTGCCCCATGTGACGATTCCGTGCGACAAGCTTGTGAGGGAAGCAAACTGAGGCCATCGGAGTTGGGCTTCCCCCGCGAGATCACGCTGTGGATCGACCCACTGGAGGTGTCTGCTCGGTAAATAACCTCTTCACACAGGCTCCCTAGAGTTGCAGACACTGCTGTCTAGGCTTTAAGAGAGGTTGTGTAGGGCTGTACTGGGTTAAAGTAAATCCTCAAATGTGCCAAAAGGAAGCAGTTAGAGTACTGGTAGAGTGGCTCAGCCTCTAAATGCAGTGCCTAAACTATTGAACAACTAGGAGCGTAGGCTCAGAGCAGAGATCAAATTATTAGCAACTTTACAGCTCTGTACCGTTAAGACATGGGCTCCACGAGACTGCTGAAGGTCTCATTTGGAATCTGGCACCTGTAAGCTGTGTGGAGGGACCTCCATGAATCGCAGCAGTGAGCCCTGGTTGTCCTTCCTTGGAGCATTTTTGGTCGGTACTGATCACTGCATACTGGAAGCATCCCAAAAGGCCTGCTGCTTTGAAAATGCTCTGATTTGACAATAAGCTTGAGCTGGTTTGATGTCAAAGCTGGCTGTTCATACAGAGGTTATATTGAGTAGCACATATGATATCAATTTTGAGGCACTTCTACCGGCAGTGTAAATAAGCTTGAATCATATTGAGGCCACAAGACTGGCAAAGATCAATATAGATCAAAATACAGTGGCCACAAAATATATTACCGGCTAAATAGCAGCTCTTGTGGTGTATTCTCGGTATGCAGTGGTGAGTACCTCCAAAAAGTGGGTGATGGGTGAACAGGTAACAGTTGTGGGCATCCAGGGCTCACTGATCCCACAGGATCTGCTGCTGAAATCTTGGTGTCCATTACCAAAGGATGCCTTCAGAGGTATCCTGAAGTCCATGGTTCGATGGGGCCGAGCTGTTTTGCGCTGGCCAAAGTAGGACCTACACAATATTAGGCAAGTGGTTTCACTGTATGACTGATAATTGTTCCTTGATCACAACTCCGTCCGACAGATCAGGCGAGAACTGCAGGCATTTCACAGTGGCTCGTTTCAGCGAGGAGGATGAAGATAAGGAGGCCGGCCTGCACCAAGACGGCTTGGATTCCGCAAACCTAGACACCTCGGACTACCACTCGGCCAGCTCCTCCGACTGCGGCTCAGCCGTGTCCAGCGACACAGAGGAAGAGGCGAGAGACTGCGAGATCGAGAAGGCGAAAGAGAAACCGGGGCAGCAGAAGAAGGTCGAGGACAAGGCTTACATGATTGCAATGCGACCCAGGATGAGGGATTTAAAGCCCCGGAAAATTCCAAAGTCTCAGGTATGAATCATCAGATCGGGGGCTGCAGGGGCGCTGTCTTTTAGATATTTTAGGATTAGTCAGGAGCAGTAATGCATCATTCTGGGAAATTCTATACGTGGGGAAATTTTCAGGGAAACTGAAAGGTCAATATTTGACCTTTGATATTTGTACTCTGGTACAACTTGGTGGCTGCTTTACAAGTCTTTGGTCAGTTGTTTTGTTAAAGCTGATATTTCTAGAATAAATCTAAATCGCCATCAGATCACTTGATCATCAATATGTATGGGATGTCCCGATCTGGTCCAGGCATATTTGAATAGATCTGGTATCAGCTATTTTAATCCCAAGCCAGGTCTGAGTCTTGGTTTTCACCACAGTGTTCAGAGCGCCATCTGTTGGCCTCAAGGTGCAATTAACAAAAATTATTGTCCAGCTCTCAGCACTGTGGACGTTCTCAGAGGGCACATTTAAGAATTTAGAGTCTGCGGTGTGAAGCTATTTTACAGTGCAACCTGAGAACAGGCCATAATATCTGACCCTTTATAAAACTATCACTGAAACACTGTTTTACCAGCGGGAGAACCGCTCACCTTTCTCTGTTTTATAAACCAGCGCTGAAGCACGCATTTAGAACTGAGTGTAGACTAATGCTCATGCTAATACACACATGCTATAAAAACCCTAATCACAGCACTATAAATCACTACCCACTATAAATCAGTTATGTCACACCAGTAGACCACCAACAACAACAGATATCAGTCTGTAGTGTGAACCCCCAAAAATAAATGCAATCAAATCAATTATATATTTATTTATTCACATATTTTTCTTTCTCTCTCTGTTAAACCAAAGCTCCCAGGGCTCCAGTACTTCTACCACCCGACGCCTGTTTGGCCTCAGTACAAGAAGAAGGGTCCAGTAGTGCTCACCACCATTTGTACCCCTCCGCCCGCCCCTTTGCTGGGCTACTACGTCCTCCCCAAACCTCCCCCTCAGTTCATCGTCCCCCACGCAGCCCTCCAGCCATGGGGCGCAGCCAAAGGCTAGGTCACAACCAGTGAGGACGGAATCCGTATGATGACCTTTTTCTCTTGGCTGATTTCAAAACTTGTTTCACACTGAACTGACAGTAGTATTTCAAATAGTAATGTTGGAGTCGTTTTGAATCATTTTTTAATATAAATTTTTTAAACATTTGAGTGACATACACGGTCATGATGACTATAGTTATAGCTTGTAGTTTAATTAATGTTGTGTGTCTGTTTTATTTAAAGGTCATCTTTCATGTACTGAAATGCTTTCACTGAACCAAGCAATACTTAGCTATGTTTAGCTCTGATCTTCTGTTCGGGGACCACATTACCAGGTGCATAAATCACAATTGTAAAGCCATTATGTGAACTTTATTGTAAAGTTTTGAATGGAAAAAATGAAATGACCTATATAAGAGGGGAAATGAAGGGGTGGGGTCCAGCACAGTTTATTGATTTTCCTGCTTTGACACACCATCTAAACCTGGTGAATAACTGATAAGCTGAATTCAGGGATATTATAATTAAGCTTTTTGAGTGCATTATTTCTGTACAAACTACAAAACTGTGCGCTGTTGGTGAATCGCTGTTTTTCATAGTGAAAACAATTCTTAATGCATTACAAGAGACACTGCACTCAGCTAGGCTGCAAGCTTTCTATAGAAAGCACAAGTAGAGGAGGGCGATATGGTTAAAATATTATGATATTTACAGACAATTTTTACAAAACACAATATTTATCTCAGTATTTTGACATGCAGACAAAATGCATCAGTAGGCAGAGATAACAAAAAAAGCACTAATTACACTGTATCCAATGAAATGTATAGTTGGTTTGTGTTCGTTAAGCATGATACACTTGCTTTTGTCATGATAACTAAATTTATTAGAATTTCAGTAAAATCTCATTATATTGCCCTTCCCTAAGCTCAAGAAACACTTCATGCATTGCGTCTTATTTTTCTCCAAATTCTATTACGTTTTCACTCATTTCATTTTAGAGACTAGCATTATCAACCATGCTTTAGAAAGCCTAAGTACCTGCCTACTCCTTCTCTAAAGCACCCTTAAAAACAAGGGTTTTTTCGTATCATAACAAACCATAAGAAGTTACTGCCGTTCAAAATATATCCCATAGAATATGCATTAATGTATTAACAGTGTATACCAGTGATGGCGCGAATGAACTGAAATGCGCTGTTAACCACCTCAGACGTTTTTCCTGTCTGATACGAACAGTCCAAGCACAATGTGTACTCAGGCAATAATCACTGCTGCGAACTTGCGATCCCTGGGCCACAGTGGCAGCGCAGACCACCGAGCCACTAAGAGACCAACATTTTCTATAGAAAAGGCAAAGCTTCTAAAAAAAAAAAAAGAAAAATGCAAATATTTAAAAGATTCAGGTAGCTATAGCCATGTTTGTCTCTTGGTTTTATTACAGTTGCAGTTAAATGGTGTTTTTGAGCAGGAAAAATCCAAAACTGTGCAGGAACTGTGTTCCAAGACCACCCTACCCCTTATACCTTTTATATCCTATGGTAATCAGAAAATCGTACTGGAAGATTAAAAAACATCACCTGGATTAGGGCAATGGGAACAGAATGGAGAGGGGGAAAGATTCTCCAAATCAAATGTCGAACGGTCATCTCAGCTTCCTGACTCAGGTTCGTCAGTCTGTAGTGTCATCTGTGGCTTCAGTGCTTTATACAAAATGTGTTTCACACTTTGAACCAAACAAGTGGTGGGTAGCCTTTACTTCAAATACTGTGACCTTGGTTGTTCACTGTGACATAATCCATTTCTCAGGATATTGATTTGACTTGACTATGAAAAACAGTCCCATCTGTTCGTGAGTCATTCCGATGCTCCTTCATGATGCTTGTTCGTTTCCAAGCCAGTAGATGATGCTAAATGCTGCAGCAACCACCGTGTTCTCTGCCATGTCCGCTTATTTATCGCAGCCGCTAATAACTGCTCTGTAGTGTAAAATCGCTTAGCTTTGTACGTAAAGCACTGGAATCAAATCTAAATTGTCTAGATTGTGTCTTTTTTACAATCAGAAATCATCCCAATCGGATGCTGCACTTTACACATGTATGTACAATAGCTTTACACACTGGAGCTGTTGACTGTTTTCTGCTTTTACTGACATTTATTTCCTGTTTGCTTTTAAGAAATTCCTATTTATTTGTGGTCACTCTACACTTTGCATAAGTAGCGTCAAGTGATGCAAGCCTTGTAAATAATTTTCTTGGTGTCATACACAGTTTATATGGAGTTATTTTCATGTTCTATTGTATATCCCTCTGTTTGCATTGTGGTCAATCATGTATGTATATATATTTTTAATAAAACAATACTAAATGCTAAACTCAAAAGTTCTTCAATTTGTCACTTTTATTTATTAAAATACGAAAACACATACATGTACAAGTCCTAAAGCCTAGAAAGGAGGCCTTTTGCTTTCAGGAGGATGACTACAAGATCCTGCACCTAACCACTGGGGTTCCACATAAGGCCCAGCCCATTCCTATCCCCCATAGCTAATCCCACACTACGCCGCAGGCTCCTTTAGGTGCGCACCTCCCTCTGTCAGTATTTCGCTAAATAAAGCCCACGTCCGTGATCATCTCTCATTTTTCTTTACACTCAATTGCTCAACAGTGTAACTGTAACATGTAGCTGTTTGAAGGGAAGGAATACATGAACGATGACAAGATACAAGAGACACCTGAATAATAAGGTTACCTATATCTAGAGTCCAGGCCATTTCCATCAGGTTGGCACCTCCCTTTATCAGCCCATTGCTGAAGTAAGCCCACGACACCTCCAGAATTCTCAAGTGGCGTCCCAGACCCACTCCCCTCCAAGCTCGCTTTATGGGATTTCACAGGATTTTACTCACAAGCTCAGTACCACTTTACCAACAGCATACGCACCAAGCAGCCTGTATCTCAGACTTTGCTGCAAAACTCCAGCACCTCTAACAGTAAGTAATCTCTAGTGGTCGAAGGCTGCGAATCTCCGACCTCAGAGACAGGTAAACACGGTCACTCCAGACTGGTTAGATGTGAAATGGTTCATTGCAGAGAAACTCTGAGTATTCCTAGAACTGCTGATCTTCTAGGGTTTTTTCAGAATGGTGCAACAATGGAAAAACGCATCCAGGAAGCAGCAGTTCTGCAGACGGCAACGCCTTGTTGATGAGGGCGGTCAACAGAGAATGGCCAGACGGGTTGGTTCCACTTCTATCAGTCAAGAACACAAAGCTGAAGCTGCAGTGGGCGCTCAGACTCACCAACACAGGACTGTTGAAGACTGGAAAAAGTGCTGTCCGGTCCGATGAACCTTGATTTCTGATGAGTCGCACAGGTGGCAGGGTCCGAATCCTGTGGCAACAGCATGAATTAGAGGACTTTTGAGGAAATGAATTTCAATCGGTCATCGCTTTAATGCCACAGTCTATTTTAGTAGTGTTGTTGACCATGTACATCCCTGTATGGCCACGATTCACTCCCCGAGCATGGCATGACTGCTGGTGTCAGACGGGTTGGTTGGTTTGAGTATTTCTAGAACGTCTGATCTCCAGGAATTTTAGCACAACAGTCTTTAGAGTGTTTTAGGATAAATATAATAATGAAGAATAAACATCCAAGGAGCAGCAGTTCCTCATGACATGCTCAGGATAAATAAATTATTATATTTATTATTATTATTATTATTATTATTATAGTCATTAAAGATTAAGATTTTAGAGATCAATGATTAATTAATTAATAATTGCACATGACATGTACTCTGTGTATGCAGCACAGTAAATCCAGTAAAATCCAAAAGTGCTGTTCGTCCAAATGGCCACCAGGTGGCAGCAATAGCAGGGGTCAACTGTCCTAATGTAAGTCCCCTGTTCTTCATTTCTTTAATGCAAAAAAACAGTGTTTCCCTTTTGTGTCTTAAACGATAAAATATCCACTGTCGATTCATTCTTCTACATAGTAAATAAGTGATTTCGGTTGGGGTCAAGCCTATGTTTTGTCTATATGCTGGGCTCTGCTCAAATTGGCATTGAGGCACCACAGCAGCTCACACACGATCAACCCACCTACAGCGTTAGCATAGCCGTAACTTAGTTTTTAGCATTGTACCAACAACATTGTAGTTATCTGTAATATTATGAATTATTCATTCATTATTCATCTATTCATTTCTGCCAGTCTGCCATGGCCTCGTCTAAAAAAAGCTGATAAGCTAGGGTTAGCTTTTAGTCTAGCCGGTTTCCTGCACTTTCACTTCCTAGGGTCCTTTCCGCGACTGGAGTCTGCAGGCAGCAGTGTTATTGGAGCACATCCTGCCACTGAATGTCTAAGAAAACTGACTACAAAAATAACAAAAGCAGAATATTCTCAGGAAGTGACCGCTGCATGGTCATGCTGGACATACTGTGTCACCCAGCTTGGTCATACTGGTGAACTAGCTAGCTTTCTTGTTCCTGTCAAGATTGCCAAGGCTAGTAGCACTAGTTAGCTACCTTATTCTAGTCAACAGCATAAGCAGCTTGGCCAGGAAATTTTATATTTTTCTGGTCATAAATAAAATGTAGATTAAATTAGCACCCTTAAAAGGTTTTGGGGGGTTGAGATTGACCCATTTACCACCCTCCTATGCATTTAATGCAGAAACAGACCGTTACATGCACTGAACTCTGATTCGTCTATTTTATTCTAGGGCTAGTCTAGTATGCTGTTTTCGGGACGCAGCCCCGAGCCTCCACTGCAAAATGGCTGGCGGATTAATGGCCTATTCAGTGCACTAGATCTCCAATAGGGAGCGATTTGGGACGCCCCCCTCACAATCGCCTGCAGTCTGAGGCGACTGATTTAACGAGTGTTGCGGGGAGGCGGAGCAGCACGAGAGAGTCCGCTAAACTTCACCGCGCGCGGAGACAGCCGAGAGCTGGCGAGGGGCTCGAGCGGGTTCAGCCGAGCAGGATTTGGAGAAGAAGAGATGCAGACAGCAGCTGCGGCCAACCTCACGTGCTAGCAGACCAGGGGTCACAGGAGTGGACCGTGAATGAACGGCGCGGTCCCACGCGCCCGTTTCTTTATGTAGCTTTTTTTTTTTATATTACTTTGTTTGTCTGTTTGTTTTGAGGACACGCCAACAGTGGACGCGCGCGCCTCGCGTGCTATGTCTCGCTCCCGCGTCGGGTCAGCCGGAGGCAGGGCAGCATGGAGCTGAGCGCGCGCCAGCCGCGGCCGCCCGAGCCCAAAACGGACGGGCTGGCGGCGAACTGCGACGGGCTCGCGAGCCGCAACGGCGAGCCCGCAGAGATCACCGTGTCGCTCTCGCACCCGGGCAAGCGCGTGAGCCCCATCGAGGGCAGTAACCTGTACCGCCTGCGCGACAGAAAGTTCCTGCTGGAGGACAAGCGGCGGCTGTGCGCGTGGGCGCTGGGCGCGGCAATGCTGGGCATCCTGCTCATGATAGCGCACGCGGAGCTGTGTCCAGCGGTGTACCAGCCGGTAGGAGACCAGCACACACGCACGCACGCGCGCACACACATGCACATGCACGCGCACGCGCACACACATTGTGGGATATATTGCAATATTGCGTCTTTGTATTTTGTAGATAGAGTTGTAAATAGATCAATACACCATACTAAAGTGGCATAGCATGCACGTGCTGTAACCTGCATGTAAATAAACAGACACTCTGTATTTATTTTTATATTATTTAGATATGTTTATGCAATTTCCTGCACATTTGAACACAATTCCAATTTCTGAAAAATAATACATAACACATTTAAAGTGCCATTACTTTTGCACACTTTTTTTTCTCTTGGTTTTATTTGACCTGGGGTGCACAAACATTTGCATAAGACTATCTGTATGCATGTGTGTAACCATTGTCATCTTTGAGGTAAGAGATGGAGATGGTAAAAGTGGTATTGACCAGAGGAGGAGGGGTCACCTTTTATTCGGGTCCCAAAGGGAGTTTTCCTGGCCACTTGCTCACTTGGGGTTGCATAATTTTAGTTTTTGAAGCATTATCCAAATACACTAAACGCATAAAAGTGAAGAAATGTAAATGATTATATACTAATATAATATATATAAATTATTTGTATATACTAATACTTTTGACCATATATTATATTTATTGTTATAGTTTTTGGAGGTTCTTGCTATACTAACCCAACATTCCCACAGGTCTATTTAACATTATTTAGCACATTTATTTAACACAACGCAAAAATATCGGAGTGTCGTGGGGCACCATATGCGGCCCGCCTCTGTGGTTGAAATCCTCACAAGCACTCAGACAGTTCTCGCAAAGAGTTTTCGTAATATCAACATAGCGCCTGGTTACGAACACAGTCTGCAAAATGAGCCAATCAGCTTGCTGGTTTATGCCTCAGGGCGAAGGAGGGTTGACGATATCGTGGCTTAGGTCACGTTTAAAACTTAAAAATGAATATCACTAAATACAAACGAAGCTGTAACTTGAAATTCCTGAAAATCATCCGAAAAATGATTACGTGATTTACTTTCGTTGACAGAAAGAGGTGTTGGAGTTTAGTCATCTTTAATATTATCAGGAAAGTTGGTTAAAACGTTGAAAGTTGAAATAAGGTAGTTAGCAAATGCATAAACAACTTCAAGCTAAATTTAAAAGTGGATAGCTACCTAAGAGCTCTTTCTAGTAATTGTGCGATTCATAATCCACCAAATAGATTATTTGACCGTCCAAATAGTCGCTTGTTGCAGCCCTACATCATATCATATATTCCTTCACATATTGGCCAGTTTTCTCCCTTTCATATAGAAGCAGGTAATTAGTGACTTCGCAGTATAGTGGGATCTTAAGAAACGAAGGGCATACACTTCACTACTGTACTCATTACTGCAACCCATGGTTCCCATCAGTACCACTGTGAAGAAATCTATAAGACGTCTGTAAGCCGTAAGTTGGCATTGCACATCAAACCACCCTGTATAACACTTCATCTCAACGACTGTATTGTGCTCTGACAGAAATTCGAAAACAACCAAAACTCTCAAATACAAGGGTTTTAAAGTAGCCCTGCTTTAGAGCACCCCTCAGATCAGAGTCTCTCAGCAAGGAAGCTGAGAAGTTGATTGATAGTGCCAGTGGAGGCGTCCAGTACTGTAACTTAAGCTGCGTTGTCAAAGCCAAGAAGAGCCAGAACCTCTTGGGAAAGAAAGTTGTTTTTTTGTTTTTTTTTTTCAAGGTTTACCGCAATGTCTTGTTTATCCTGAGGTGTTCGGGTGATTTGATTTGTGATTTGTTTACAAAACTGTCCGGCTCCGTCCGCACTCAGCCAAAAGGTCTAGCCAAAGTCGTCTGACCTTGCCTGGATCAGACCAATGATACAGCCACCAGGCGCTGCAACCCTCAGCATTCCGTGCAACTCAACCTTGTGCGCACAGACTGATCTGCTGGCGACGGGTGGCAGCCCAGCAAACAGTGGCTAACTCAGGAAATCAGATATCCTGACGGCCGCACGGTACTCCTCTGCGGTGTACAGGCTGTAAACCTTCGTCCTTGTGTTTGTTTGGTCAGGACTGTAGATGAGTAAAGGCAACAAAGACTCACAGACTCACAACCTCGGCCTAGTGTTTGCCTTCTCTCTGTGTCTCATTAAATAGAGAGGAGCATTGTGCAGAACAGGCCTGATTGATTTGAAAACTCACCCATACCAGCACAGGCAGTAGGTAAATAAGCTGAAAATCCGAATAACCAGTATCACAAGGCCTAAAATAGGGGGTAATATGGTGGCTTGGACTGTATGTCCTTACAAAAGTCTTCTAGTTCTGTGAGATTCTCGTGCCGTTCTGCATGTACTGCCCTTCTGAGGCCAACTCACAGACCCCCCCACCACCCATGCCAGAGCAGCAGCACACCCTCCTACCACTGCTACCTGTCTAATGACCATGTTACAACCTAAATGGACTCTAAATTAACTCTCTGCCACTATTAATATCACCACTATTAACTATCATTACTCTCATTACTCTGACCATCACTGCCATGACTTTAAGTTAAGTTCTACTACACCATGATCAATATATTATGATTATGATCAGAGCAGTTCAACAGTATAGATGGTTTGGTCACCTTTATCAATAATTTATAAATAGTTCTGATCCGAGGAGGATGGGTCGGGTCCCCCTTGTGAGTCTTGGTTCCTCTCAAGGTTTCTTCCTCCAGCTCTGCTCACTGGGGGTCTTAGGTTTCCATGTCTTCTTATGTTGTTGATTTCTTGTCTTTTACTAATTACTGATTGTGTAAAGCTGCCTTGTGTCAGGGAGCTGTGAGGGTCATGGCAAAACATTTGAGGTGCTGCTGTAGAAGCCATCCTCTTTTCCTACCGCTTTCCATTCTTTCCTCTACCAGTGAAATGTTCCCCACGCCACTGGCTGCATCACAAGTGTAAAGCATGATCAAGCCAGTGATTATTCCCTAACAGTTGGAAAGGTGATCTTTTCATTAAATTCGGTACAGCGTTTTAACATTCATTTAACATTTCACGTAGCAGAGAATCCACCTGTAAGTGCCTGAACTGACGTGACATTTGGCTCAAATGTATCTATGAACTAGGAAGGGATGTTACCGAATTTCTCTCTAATTCAATGGTTGAGGTGTAAGCTAAGAGTGCCCTTCAGAGTGGTTTGACGATCAAACACTCCTCAAAAATGGCCAAAACACACTCCTCAGACTTCTCAGAGAACAGTCTGGGCGGGGTCATAATATTCTAAAATCTAATATAAATTGGTTTGTTACCATGGCAACACACACAGTCTTGAGACGGAGAGGCTGCCCTTTTTATTTTTTAAATCTTTGAACTGCGGTTGTGATTCTCACACCTTCAGTGTTTACTGAGGTTTTCATATCTGTAACAGTTACCAACCTACATGTAGATACAAGCTAAGCGCTATGCGCTGGGCCAGTGGGGCTGGGTACGGATGGGGGGCAGGCAGTTAATCAGCAAAGGGACGACGGGGCACGGGGGGGCAGGCCACGGATCAGGAGAGAGGCGATGGGGCACACGTGCCATTGCGGGGCACTTTGGCTTGAGCTCGCCAGGTTTGGCTTTAGCTTTAGCTCTCTATGTTAACCTCATGACTGACATAACTTTTAGGGTCACTCATTCCACATGGAGAGGACAAGAATACTGGTAAAATACAGCAGAAATTTTTTACGTGTTGGGGAAATATTTATAAGACATACATTTGGACATTTACACTGAGGGCCCTAAGGAGATTGATTAGCTTAATTAGAAGCAGAAGTCAGATTTAGGTTCCCAGGGGCTTTAGTGAAGCAATTATGCAGAAAAAAAATGTAATCAGTGCAACTGACAGTGCATCTGAAATCTTTTCTGTGCCACTGGCTGCAACACAAGTCCAAAGCATGATCTTTCGACCCTGTGCTTAACAGTTGGAAAGGTGGTCTTTTCATGAAACTCTGCACCCTTTTTCTACCTCTGGGCATGTTTTAAGCCATATTACTATTTGCAGTTGCCATAAGTGCCTCAACTGGATTGTGTTTGGCCCAGAATCGTCTGCTATCCTGGAAGGGATGTTACAAAATATCTGTATAATTAAATTGGTAAAATGATTGAGATGTAAGCTGGGCTGATGTCTAACAGTGCATTAGAAAATAGCTCACCAACCGATTTCTTCACAGTGGTGTTGATCCTGCTTCCTCTCACCACCACTATAAACAATTCTGTGTTGTTTACATCTTAATGAAGTACTTATGCAGAAACAAAGAATCCAGGACCGAGTACAAATGAAAGGACCGATGAAAAACAAGACGACAGACTCCTCTGTTCCCTCCATTTGTCATAAGACTACTGGACTGTGCACCTGAGCACAGTGTTTAAGCTGGGCACATAGTTTCCCTATTGAATTATAAGTTAGGAGGAAGCAAAGAGATAAACTACATTTTAAAATACTTTGAACGTTTGTGATAATTATAACGTCCTGAGAGGTTGAAACAACGGGCAAACCAGGGGTAGGAAACCTTGAAGGTCAAGAAGTGGAATTATTTTGAGTGTAAGTGTGGCAGGTTTACGAAACTCCCAATGAAAGGAAAGCCCTGAATGAGATAATTATCTGCTTTGGGATGAAACTATTTAAAGCACTGCTTGCAAAGAGCTTTGGGTTCATCCATCACTCCATGCAAATGCTGGAGGCAAGTTCCAGCAATAAAGATTTGTGGCAACCAAATACAAAGGGGCTATTTTTCTGACATGGAAAATGGTGGGAATACCGATCTGACGTGTCCAGCTTGTAAGCAGTTGTGTGCAAATGTGACAACTTACCCCATAGGCATATATTCATTGTAGAAGACAAAGGGGATGTTTGCAACGGTCGCAAAAAATCTAGCAAATTGGTACAAGCCCTGTTGATTTAATACAGATCTGTGCTTTCTAAGACAGACAGGCTTTCCAGCCTAAATAGAGTATTTACAAGATAACAATACGCCAGAAATTGACCTGAACACACCTCATTATGAGACCACCATGCCCATCGCCCACAGTGCAGACGTATTCACAAGCACCGTTGCTATTTAAACAACTTGGTGGGGTGTAAGATAGCAACGTAAGCTAGCAACCTTGCCCAGGGTGTAAGAGAGGGCCCAACCTGAGCCTATTTACAACCCTGTTATTTTGCCTCCGATGATGAGCTCTGCTTCCATTGGCTGGCTCGTGTGACTCCAACGACCCACAGTAGCCGCATAGCAAAGGCTAGCCTAGCCTAACGTAGCTTAGCATTACCTAGAACTGTAACGTTAACAAAACATATTTTTGTAATTATTACCAAGTCTTACTGGATAGCATTTCTGTCCTCTCTGGGTCCTCTCAGTGTCCAGTCAGCATGGTTTGCGATTAGCTAGCTGAACAGATTGTAGCCAGTCAGCCTGGTGTTAGCTTTTATTCTTCTCAAAGCCTGCAGTGCACCAGATAACTGCATCGGGCCTTGCATGGATGCATGTGGATTTTGTGGGCATAAATATAACAGTCATGACTGTTACTGAACAGTTTGGGGGTTTGACATCAACCATGTGTTACAGCTGTTTTACTAGGGTTTATGGTTTTGCTTTTAAAAGAGGATACAACAGCGTTTGACGTTCACAGGACAACATTACCATGTACCGAACTCCCATTATTTAACTACATTCTTCATTCGGGGGTCTTTTAACTACATAAAACAATGTGTTACATTTTAGCCTGTGTTTGTTTATGTCTCGCTTATTAGTGCTAAGCCAATATCGTACAAAACGTCAACATCTTTTTTTAGAAGATACATCCCTTTTTCTCTTTAAAGTAACATAAAGGTCAACTGTTAGTTATGGGAACTTGCAGTGTTGCTCAATCTACACTTCAGCAGTTTAATTCCAATGTAATAAGATCCTAATAATGTCAAAAAATTATAAATCAAATAAATCAGATCACACTGACATTTATTGTGTGTGTAATAAAGCACACTGCCAGGAACTTATTTGGCACTGTTGAAATGCCAGCGGCCGAAATGAAAATGGAATTTACAGCATTTTGGAATCAAACCCTCATTCTCAATTTTACAAGTTAGAACTGACCAATTTGTTAGTTGTTTCCTAGTTTACGCTTCTGTTTTGAAAAACACCGGTATTCAGCTGTTCTGTTTGGTCTCGGCTTTCTAGCTGCACAACATGCACATATGCTCGGCAGATATGTTTTTCCAAGATCCCAGTGATTGGCAGCTAATCAGCATCTGCAGGAACTCTCCTATAACTTATCTTGATTTAGCGTTTCAGCGAGGCTTTCTGAAGTTTCCCGTAATCATATGCACAGCACTATGCAACAGTTAAAAGCTGTTTAATTGGGCAGTAAGTCTTCTTTTGCTTAGACAAAACACTACGTAATGTAGCTAATGTATTTATTATTAGAATATAACAGTTGGTTTGCCAAGATAAATGGTTTAAAATAGACTGAGTAGCTTTTTGCACCGTCAAAAAAAAACAAAAAACACTGTGCTAACACACTCCGTAAAAGTTACATTACTTCAGTAACAAATGTCTTTTTACTTGTGGAACAGCAAGTAAATGTAATATACAGTAAAATGTTAAAAATTTTTAATGTTTAAAAAAAAGTTTCATTGCATGTATTTATTCAATTCCACAAGCAGTTCAATTGATTGAAAGCCTATGTAAAGTAACGTGGGTCAATATAAAACATAACACATAACTTTAAAAAGGAAAAAAAAGAAACATTGTGTCTTACCTTGAACATAATTACAATGTAATAGTAACCATGCTGCCAAATTGTAAAAACAATGTGCTTAATAAGTTAACAGGATTTGTTTTTACATATTATTATAAGTTTATTGTTTGAAAAGGTTTACTATTTTTCACATTTAGTTACATTTATTTTTTCAAAAAAATCGTATATTTTTTAGTTTTTATGTGTTTATGTTACACAATGTGAATCTGTCAGCGGTTGATAAATGCTGGCAGAATGTCTTGATAAATGTACCAATAGAAATGCTTATAAATTATTTACACCTACATATGCTACACATGCTAAAGTTGGGGCTCAAATTATGTATGTATGGATTTTTTATGTGACAATAAGTGCAACATTTTAACGCACAATTATTGTTTTTATGGAATTTAGTATATTGGAAATAATACAATATACCATAAAGAAATATTAATGTAAGTGTTAATAATAATTGTAATAAATGTAATAAAAAAAACTGCTATTTCCTGACTAGTACTACTTAACTACTTACTTAATAATGACTGACTGTTCATTTCAAAATCATATAATCTCTTTTAATAAGTTTCCATCAATTAGAATTGCGGCAGAAATAACTCAGATAACCCAGGTAATCCAGGAGGCTCAAGCGCAGCCGATTATTTAAAACAGTGTTCTAAAATGTGCAGAAAACTCTTGACACTTTGATAACTGTGACCCAACTGTGATGTCTGGACAACTGGGTCAGAGGATCTCCAAGACATCAGGCAGGTATTGAGGTTGTTCCTGGTATGCAGTGGTCAGTACCTACCTAAGTGCTCCAAGGAAGGACAATCGGTGAACCAGAGACAGGGTCAGGGAGGCCCAAGGCTCATAGAGGCCCCACCTCACAACTTGCAGGACTTAAAAGATCTGCTGTTGACTTTAGTCATGGTGCCAGATACCACAGGACCCCTTCAGATGTCTTGTGGAGTCCATGCCTGGACGGGTCAGAGCTGTTTTGGCTGCTCAAGAGATAATGTAATGGGTGATGGGTGTATAGCATTACAATAAATGGAAATCAGCAGAAGACAAATAAAATGATGTTGGTCAGTAAAGTTATTGAGATGTTGCTTAGAGAAACACTGGTTTGGTTTATCTCCATTATTCCCTCCAGGAGGAACGGCATAATTAAGCGGAACTTTCTCCAGGAAACCAGATTATGCAGGAAAATGAACAACCGCCACCACCAAGAAAAAAAGTTATAGAGGTTTTTCCACATTTAGCCTCCCCTTTTGTGTGAGACTGCCTGCGGTCATATTGCGTCTTTCCACATCATTTAATGTATAATTAGCGCTTGTTTGAATAATGGATTTGAAGGTTGACCTTCAGTGGTACACGAGCAGCGTAACGCTGGTTTTCAGGTGTTGTCCTCTCCACCGCATACCACGGTAATTGAAGCGGGCAAAATTCTCCTGGAAACCTGTTTATGCAGGAAATTTGACTATTTATGGATGTTTTTCCACATTTCACCCCCCCACCACCACCTCTTCACGTTCCTTAGGCTGCCTACGGTCATATTGCATCTTTCCACATCATTTAATGTATAATTAGAGCTTGTTTGAATAATGGCTTTCACGGGATGACCTTCAGTGGTACACGGGCACACAGCTGACTTTTTTTTTGTGTGCTCTTTGTCGCTATAAAGATTGAAGTAGGTTAAACAGCCCTCAGACATGTAGCTTGATCGAACACCTTCTACATCTTCTTCATCAGCGGTCAGTTTCTGACCACAGAGCTGATCTTGGCTGGATATTCACTACCAAGGTGTCACTGCTGTGTGGAAAACCTAAAAACATCGGGTTAGCGTGGGTCCTGTTATGAATGGGGTAGAAGTAATATCCCAACTAGCATGTCCATGTGGGGCCTGAATGGGCTGCCCAACTGAACCAGAAAGTTTTGTCCTCAGGTTCCACATTGGTGGGGACATATGGATGCCCACCAGGGTCAGTGATGGGACCAGGAAGGGTTAAACATGTGCCCCCATCTGGGTTGTACACTTTATACAGGGCCTAAATGGGACCCATATATTTGGGAATCCCAACTGGAATGCATGTACAAACCCACTTAGAGCCCATGCCCACTTGGAACCCACCTAGCCCATGTTCCACCCATGTCAGCCCCATGTGAGCATGTTGGGTGGGATGTTATTGATCTGTTTACAAGGGAAATTGGGTCTTTTTACAGTCTGTCCAGCCTAGGACTAGCACAGCGTCACCCAACCCTACCCTACCCAGTAGCACAACCAGTCAGTACTGGGATTTAAACCTGTGACCTACCAGTTGCTGGATTACTACTACTACTACTACTACTACTGCCCACGCCTGCTGTAAAAGACAACAAAAAGGCAATACCAGTGGACCCATAATGGGGGTGAAATGTAGTAGTAATGATGACCAATCAGCCATAACATTAAAACCACCTATTATAGGTGGGATCCAAGAACACCCCACAAGACCTCCTGACACTCCACTTGTCTAGCCATCTCAGTCTGGCCCTTGTCAAAGTGGCTCAGATCCTTACTCCCAAAGCTCAGGGCTGAAGCATTAGGTTAGCATAGTACTTATTTAGCTATCTACCACATTTCCCATGGTTTACGTGCATATATAGGTACTCTATAGGTAGTTAAGTAAAGATATGACAATAGGGATTGAACAATTTAGCAAGGATGAAGCTGATGGAAGGTGTAGGCTGCTGATTTAATGGTGGTAGAGGTTATGTATTAGTATTCCAGAAGCAGTATTAGAGAAAGCAACGTGATACCTTACGTAAGCCTAGACAGTGCCAGAGTCCGAGTCAGTGCAACGCAATACAGTGCAAGTGATGAAGCTAACGCAAAGCTTAAATGGGGCGAATAAAACCAGACACAGATACGGAGGGTGAAATTGTGGAAAACAACCCAAAACAATACAGGTTGCCAATGCGCTCACACCAGCACTGAACGCCTGCATCTTCAGGATTTTCCTAATTGTCCTTTACATCTGTTGTCCAACCCCTTAAACTGTTAGCTGCTAAATGAATCCATTAAAACTTCCATTTACATCATCGCTGGTGCACCGGTAGGTTGTAATGGCGATCACTTTACCTACACACTGTAGCACTTCCAGTGCATGGAAAACTGCTGATGCTGAATGAGTAAGTGAGGTTTAAATTTAGCAGGCCTTGGTGTGGCCTTGAGTTGAAGCATGAGTCATTCACTAATCACTGATGGTGATACTGCAGTTGCATCTGCAGATACGTTTAGAATGGACAGGTTTGTTCTGAACTGCTTGATTGCTCTTATATTTAAAAAAGGTTTCCCAATGTCTGGCGAGGGGCAGTACACCCAATCATCAGTTTCCATTCACTGACTGAGGCTGTTAAAGGAGAATCCCACCAGAGAATCCCATCCATAGATGCTGGTTGTAAAATATTGGTAAATCTAAGTTAAATAAATGTATCTTGTGTTCTAGACATTAACCAGTATATTCATCAACACTGTGTAATACCTTTGGAGTGAGCTTTCTGAGGAAGCTGTAAGAGACATTAAGGGTTTAGACGTCTGGTTGTGGTACAACACCCATTCACTGTGGCTTAACATCTCAACCATTTATTATGCAGAAAATGTGTTAAATTGGCAGAATAGCCTATTTGAAACCTATTTAGTGGTCTAATTATTCGATTTTGTTGTTTTTCTATGGACAAAAGTATGCCTTGAACCTGCTGACTCATGGTTTATTTTGTAATCAAGTGTATTTAAGCCCCCCCAAGGGTGCTCTTTTGTTGGAGTAACTGTCTCTGCTGTCCAGAGAAGGCTTTCCACTAGATGGTGGAGCATTGCCTGGAGGATCTGGATTTTGCATTCTGTGACGAGAGCAATTTTAAGGCCAGGATGTTGGAAGATCTCCACCCTAACTCATCCCAAAAGTATTGGATGGAGCGCCACCACTGTTCCAGAGAACACAGTTCCACTGGTCCTACAGCTCAATGCTGGAGGGGCTTTATATCCCTTTAGTCCACGCCTGGCATAAGGCAGCATGGTGCCTGTAGGTTCATGTTTATCTGCTCCAGAGTCCTGTTCTATTGGCAGAACCGCTCTACAGAGACTAGACAAGCTGTGTCCCAAGAGTGTGCCGGAATGCCTTCATTAGAAGGGATGTCCACAAACAGTACAGTGTAACTTAATGTCATTAAAAAAATTAAATAAATAAAGATCTGTTTCCTGTTGATCAGTTTCTGATTGGAAAAGGTTGGAGAGTTGTAAGTAGTTTCTTCCTGCCATTTTTGCCCCGAGTTTGCTCGTTTTCTACATTTCTGCATTCTACAGCGTTCTGCGTTGGTGTAATGCTGCTGTGGGTTGAGTTGAATACGTGTTTAAATAATCATTACATTATTATTATTATTATTATTATTATTATTATTTTGTTTATATTCCATTGCTGGTTGTAGCACATAGTGGATTGGCGAGGCACATGCACATGCGCTGGCCCAAGCACTTCTGTGTTTAATCACCATGTGTTAACAGCTGTGGTTAGGTGGTAGCGTGTAGGTCTTTATCTGTGTTAAAATTTTATCAGTCAGATATGTCCACGGTCACGTTTACAATCTTGTCTAAGCATCAGTTTCGACTGTGATCATTTACGTTTGCTGATGCAGGATCAAAAAGCAGTTTTTTATATGAACGGAGAGCAACAACCTTTGGAACATATCCAAATCATCACTGTCACGAAAAATGTCTTAATTTTTTTTTTTTTTCACTTTTGGACATTATAATATTAGGCAGTTATTTTTTATGGCAAGCCATTTTGGGTTAACTTCACATCAGCGATATGAGTACTAGTGTTTTACCAGTATTTCAAGTACAATTCACGATCTCGTAATGCAGTTATTACGAGTAGAGTCTCTTATTTTAGAGATCAGCTAAACCTAAAAGTCTGACTTGTCATGTTTCCAGAATGTCAGTATAATTTTAACTAGTCATACTGTATGTTACCGTTAATTTACAGGAATTTTCACTCTCTCTGATCTAGAATTGCATCAGTTTCGACTGTGAGTATTTACCTTGCTGATGCAGGATCAAAAAAGTTTTTATTTCAAAGAATTTTTATTTCAAAGAATTTTTAATTTAAATTTTTATACTTTCCGACTTTTTTATGGAAAACTGTTTTAGGCTAAGCTACCAGCAATACTGGTTGATCCTAGTTTTTTACCAGTAAAAAGTCAGTCAAAACTCAGTCAACCATCACACTATGTAATGTTTCCTAATAACTATCTGATCTACAGATGTCAAGGCCAGTCTGACTAGTCATATGTCCAGAATGTCAGTATAATTGTACGTTACCATTGATTTACATGAATTTTCACTCTCTCTTATCTAGAATCTTTGCTAGTAAAAACTCCAGTTATAGTTATATACAAGTACACGTACAAGTAGAAATTGTAATTCCAGATATCTACACTGTAATTCTGACTTGTAAAAGCTCTAGGTTTAGATATCAAGAATACTATTTCTAGTCAAAAACTGTAGATATCTAAAATTATATTATAGAGAGCTGCAGTGTAGTCAAAACTACATTAGAAATATCTTAACATTTTTACTAGTCAGACTTAATGTATGGATATGTGGACTTACAGACTTTATACTAGTCAGTATTACATTGTAGATATATGGAAATACATTTTTTCCTATTAAAAAACGTCATTGTACATCTGGAACTAGAGTTTTTACTAAAAACAAATGTGATTATAGAAAAGGGAGAATGAAGTGCCATGTAAATTAATATGAAAACTCATTACATTAAGGATGTGGTCCTCATAATGTAACTACTGAGGAAGTCTGTATATGTAGATCTCATATTACTAGTAAAATAAATCAAAGTTGGAAGCAGTTCTAGTGGTCTGTCAGGTTTTGCATTGTTGGTAGATGTCCCATTTCTTTATATTTTATAGGCGCATATACATGCATATATTAAGTTATTGAAGTATTTAAGTTGAGTGATGAGTTTTTAATGTTTAAATACTATACGTGTGACTTTGGTTGAGGTGAAAAGTGCCCGGACACAGTTTTACAAGCCTATTTACAACCCTGTTATGTTACCTCAGTTTACAACACCGCGATGGATCACAGTAGCCATGTAGAAAGCATAGCATAGTCTAGCCTAGCTCAGTATGGAAAACTATAAAAAAGAATTATTTCAACGGATTGATAGAATACGCTCATACAAAGACTTTCATTGGTGGATTGATGTAATTGTTGTGAGTGTAAATATAGTAAGTCTAGACTGTTATATCAGTTTAGTTTTGAAATCAGCTGATTGTATAGCTCTGTTTGAGTTATTTTGGGTTTCTTCTTTTTTAAATGAAGAAACAACAGTGTTTGAGGTTCACAGTTTGTCACTTTTTAGGGCATATTTAGTCACCTTTTGGAAACTTTTGGAAGATTTTATTTTCACTGTTTTTCTATACAGTTCCTAAAAAGTTGCTATTTTGTAGATGAGAATATCACAATACACATATCTCAGTCTACACCTATAATGACGTGATTGCTGTTAAAGCATTGATCGTGTACACCAGCAAAGTTTGTGGTCCAGTTAAACATTAGCCAACACATTCCCATTAAAGAGCCTTCAGTCATGCCGTTTGATGTTATTAGGCCAAGCTGTTCAATATCTGATGTGTAACATGTGACATGAGCGTCAATTCTGCCTGTGGAGGTATGGGAAAAAGTATGGACACAAGTGGAAATAAGTAGGAAATTCTTTCATTTGAAGATATATTTTGGCGAAAAATCTAATGGACATGATTTTCACTGACCTCTAATGCATTCCATCAGTCAAGAAGTGTTTGATAGCTGCAATGTGCAGCTGTAGTTCTCAACCGGAGATGCTAGGCTAATGTTGCTAACAAACAAGTGAGGATTGAGAGAAATCTACTGTATTCATAAAGAATAATCATAGCCCCATAAGTCATAATCACTATTTCTATTCAAAAACCAGCCACTAGGATCAATCTTTGCAATTGAGGCACCTTCATGATGTGTCCCAATAATAAATCCTCTTTCAAAGTCACTAATATCTTCCTCTTCTAGGTCACCCAACTGTAACTACTATAATTACCCATGTAATTACATAATAGAATAGCAGGGCAGTAATTACTACACTTTTTTAAGTTGTATTTAAAGTATTTTAAGTTGTTTAACATATAAATAGTAAGTACAGAGCAAAATGCCCAGATGTCATTTAGTAAGCCTATCTACCACCCTGTTATTTGACCTCAGAATAACAAGCCTTTTTACCACTCTGTTAATAACAGCTTTGCTTTCATTGGCTGGTTTACGGCACTAGCATTAGCTCACAAAGACTGCATATTGTACCAGAGTTTTGCCAGTTTTCCCGAGTTGTACCAGAAAGTGTTGCTGTTCTCTCATTGTGTCAAGTCAAGTCAAATTTATTTGTATAGCTTTTTACAACTGTTGTCATCACAAAGCAGCTTTACATAATTTGTAATTAGTAAAAGACAGAAAAAAAAGAAATAACGTAAAAATGAAGGATCAAAGACCCCCAGTGAGCAAGCCACTCCGGCGGGTCTGACTATAACAGCCTAGTTAAAAGGAGAGAGCCAGAAGGTAACACAGACACGGGAGCACCCTGAAACGCTAGCGCCCATCTGATCCACCGTCCACAAACCTGAGTGATCGCGTGTAAGCAGCGAGATGACAGCTCCAGCATCTCAGTGTACTACAATTCCCTGTGTCCGCGAACCCCTGAACCCCAACCTTTATCTAAGGGGAAACATTAATCACCAAAAGCTAAACTAAACATATAAGTTTTCAGCCTAGATTTAAAGAGTGAGACTGTGTCTGAGTCCTGAACATTATCTGAATGGTTATTCCAGAGTTGGGGGGCTTTATAAGAAAAGGCTCTTCCCCCTGCTGAGGTTTTCTGAATTTTGGGAACGAGTAAGAAGCCAGCACCCTGAGATCTAAGGACTCTTGATGGTTCATAATATGTCATAAGTTAGAAGTGTCCTCCTAACATGCTTTTAGCAAGCTGAGAAATAGCCAGTTAACTTTTAGCCTTGCCCCCACTCTCTTCCCTGGGTTTGACCTTCTTGTGTCTTACCAGTAAAAAGAATAAGCCGACGCTTTCTCTTCCGATGTGTGTTTCACTCCTGTTTGGTTTAGCTGAGGTGGTCCAGTTTGTTTTTGAGGGAACAGTTGATGAACAGAAGAGATGGTAGGGGCCACTCGACAGGTGTTGGCTTTTGCCATAGTGTGGTCCCGGTTTGCCGCCCCTGTCGTCTGTCTGTTCTGCTTTGCTGCTGCTCTCACCGCCACTTTCGAGCTTTTAGCATTTTATCTTGGAGTGAAAGGATTGCAAAAAGCGAGGAACAGAGCCTAACAGACGTCAGTGCCCTTGCTGCAAGATGCAGGACGTTCTAAGAAGTTCTGTTTCAGTTCTGTAATCAGTTCTGCTTGGGCACTTTTACCAGTCATGCTAGCTTTTACTCACACAGGCAATGTTCCCCACCTCTGGTTGTAATACACTGTCCGTGTACCAGGAATTCAAATCAGGCCCATTTTTCCAGAAGCACCGCAGTGTTTGGATCATCTTAACGGTGTTCAGTGTGATATTTACTCTGCAAGCTCTGCCATCCTTATGATAATCTTTTACGCTATGACGCTGTTTGAGAAACCAGAGCCCTAGGCCTGCTCGTCATTTCTTAGAATTTTCCTTCCACTGGTTTTCAATGGCTGCTCAAACGCGTCTGCACTGAGCACTCCATCATACAAGTTAATGACAAGCCAACAAGGAACAAGGACAGAGCATGCAAAAAAAAAGCCATTAGGGTGATTAGTAACATAACAGCATGGATCAATAAACTTAATTGTGCATTACATTTTAGCAAGTGCTGGAAGTTCATTTGTCATCCACCTCTCCCGGCATTAAAATGTAATGACTGATTTTAATGTACCAGAATGTGTTTTGCTATAACTTTGGGCAACACATTATTTGACGGGGGCAATAGGGACAATAATAGCATACATGTGCATTGCATAGTATGTATGTTTTGCAGTGTTTAATTATTTTTTTAACAGCTTATGCCTTTCATTGCATGATATAAGAGTTTTTAAGAAGTAAATGACATTACTGTTCTTGTTTGGGGGATTTCGCCCATTTTTCCTTACAAAAGGTCGCCATGCCGCACTGTTTGTTTTTTAATCTATCCAGAGTTTCAATGATATTAAGGTTGGGGGACTGTGAGGGCCATGGCAAAACTTTCAACTCTCATAGTCGTCCATGTTGATTTTGAAGTGTGTTTAGGATCATAGTCGTCCATGTTGATTTTGAAGTGTGTTTAGGATCATTACCCTGCTGTAGAAGACATCCTCTTTTCGTCTTTAGCGTTTTTTCAGATAGTGTGATGTTTGCTTCCAACATTTGCTGATGTTTAACTGAATCCATTCTGTCCTCTACCAGTAAATGTTCCCTGTGCCACTGGCTGCAACACAAGCCCAACGCATGATCGAGCCATGCCTATGCTTAACAGTTGGAGAGGTGTTCTTTCCATGAAGTCGTACCTTTTCTTAATGCGGCCAAGAAGTTGTGTTGTAACTTCATGAGTCCACAGGAATTGTTTTCCATAAATACGAACAGGCTTGTTTACATGTTCCTTTAAAAATAATATTTGCTTTGAATGTTGTGATTAGGACGCAGGAAAGTCTTTCTTCTGATGACTCTTCTTTGAAGGTGATAATTGTGCAGGTATCCCTGCACAGTAGAAAAGTGCACCACCACTTCAGAATCTGCTAAAAAATAGGAGGGGGGGGGGGTTGATTTGCTTTCCTAGTGATCATATGAGCAGTTCTCTTAGAAAGTGTCCTTGGTCTTCTAGATCTCAACTTGACCTCCACTGTTCTTATTAACATTAACAGCCATTTCTTTGCTTTGCCGTCTTATAGCCTTCTCCTGCTTTGTGGTCATGAATTATAGGGAGCTGCTTGGGTGAATCTAGCACTCTTAGACGGCTGCATGTTGGCGGGACAAGGTTTGATTTTGCATCACCTGCGCATCTGGACTTAGTTTAGTTATAGGGTATCAAACTCTTTCATAGAACTGAGATATGGCCGTAATGAAGGGGTTGAGGCAGGTTGTGTTTGCTAAGTGGCTTTATTAGGGACTATCCAACACCCGTTGTAAAAACAGCAGACAGGGCAGGCGACAGCAGCATAAGCAAATCCATGATCCATATATCCAGTAACAACCTGGGTCACAGCTAAGAGCTAAGAGACCTTCAAACATGAATGACACAGCTCAGAGCTCAGTGGAAAAACATGGAGACTTCGCAAAGGGCAAACGGAGACAAACATATGTAATTGTATGCTAATCAGTCCAGGGGAAGCTGCAAATGTGAGAGGTCGAGAGTGGGCAGAGCCTGGGACAATGGTGTTTTTTCCAGCTAGGCCTCTGCCTCATAAGCACCATTACCTGGGAATTAAACTTATTTGCTGGGATCTTTTCAGACCTGTTGCTTTTTAATGCACTATATGACCAATAGTTCGTAGACACTTTCACACTGAATGTTTCTTCCAGAATCAAGAGTTTGCCCCATCTGTAAGAGTCTGCAATTGTCTGTATTCTTCTGGAAAGGCTTTACACAAGATGTAAAGTCTAGCCTCACAGTGATGACGTCTTCCTCTGTACCCAGGGCTCCATCTACGCCATCTCCATAAACGGCCTCATAAGCTTCTCCACCGGTTGTCTCCTCATCCTCATCATCGCCTTCCACTATAAAGACATCCGGGTAAGTGCTCCCATCAAACCTGACCTTCCAGCGGATTCTCACGGAGGAAAGTTGTTCAGTTGTACATTATATATTCAAATGTTGACCCACGCTGCTTTTTTGCCTCAGTAAGCGTGTCTACATGCACAACGATCATAAGATTATTACATGATTGGATTTAAACTATTATTAAATTAAAAGAATAATATTTTAAATAAAGAGATTAAAGGATTGAAGGTAATTTAATTTATAATCTTATTTCCAATAACTGAAAAAAATGGAGCACATGGGACCATTTAGAGACTCCTAAAATGTGCCTTTGGCTTGCTCAGATGAAAGAGGAGTCTACATGAGGATTAACACATTTTCAGAAGCTGTATAGTGATGCTGCCATATAGAAGATCGGGGGCCTGATGTTTATTGCTTATGAATATCATGTTTACATGAATAGCTGGTCATGCTAGCAGGTGATAGGTCTCAGAGGGCCAGTAGTAATATGGTCAATTTATTTTTGTCAGCTGTGTATTGCCTAGTCAGTGGACATACAAATGAGGTTCAGGGGAGAAGTGTGTAATATAACACTCCAGGCTCTCCAAGTCCAGTTCTGCCTCTCTCTTCTACACTAGTGGTGTAGATGAAGAACAATCTTGGTTTAGATTTCAGTTCTTTTAGGAAATCTCTCGAAGATTTCTTCATGATTTGACAATGAAAGAGCTTATTTTTATTATTTTTGCAGAGAATCAGTGAGAAAGTTATTGAACAGTTGACTCAGTTTAGTTCAGATCAATGCATTTTAACACCCGTGCTAATCCATGATGACCGGGTCAGTCTCCATTCAGGAGAGCGTGGATAGCGGCCAAGTAAAGGAACTGGATGGTTTGTACAGAGACCTTTTAACCAGGACCGGCTTGATTTCAGGAAGTCTATCAGAGCTGAACGATCTGCAAGTGCAGCACAGAGATAACCGCTACGGACGGCTTATCTCACCTCCTGACGCTGCGGATGGCCTCTGTACAGTTAGCAGCATGCCTTTAGTGTTTGCCCAAAAGCAGAACTGCTACAAACCAGCCTACCAATTTGCAGAGGCAAGAGTTCATACTGCTAATCTTCTCTGTATCTTCCACTCACAATTCAGCCATTCGGTCATTTTTTCCCAGCGAGAGATCTCTCACCAGGAGGGAAAAAGTGGAAGTGACGGTAATATCTAAAGCTACTGAGAAAAAAAACAAAAATAAACAGTGCTACAAGTTGTAGCAAGAAAGAGAAGCACACCAGTTGTATGACTATCTTAGTGCAGTGCAACATTGAAATGGTGTCCTGTCTGTTATCTGAACACCGTACTTGAGAGACTTTGGCATTTGGCCCTGTGCCTCAAGCTCATCTTGAGTACCTAAGCACATGTTGCCTGCGGCCAGTCCTGCCAAGATATCATCTGCTTTTACTCGATCCCACCCCAACTCTCAGCTTGTCCCGTACCCTCCCTCCTCCCCCGATCCACCTATCCACCCACTTACCCTCCCATCTTCAACACCTGCTCATCACTCCTCACTCTGTTTCCATGGGGTTCATGTAACACCCATGGCAACTCTTCATAATGCTGATAGAAGGAAAGCAAACCATATTAGCCCTTAGAAGTCTAGAGACTATGTAAAATGTAAAAAAAAGGCCAATGCCAAGACCATCAGGGTGTCCATTGACACATGAAACATAATAACAGGGTGGTGCTGCAAACTAGACCCATATGACGACAAGAAACTAGGAGGGAATAGGAAGAGGTCAGGAGGTTGGGCAGGCTGAGAATGTCATAACAAAATCCCCCAGTCTGCAGTTCCCAAGACACAGGAGCAGGCTCAACTGAGGAAGACCCATAGATGTCGTAGGAGTTCCTAGAATGGACAGGGACAGAGACCGAGACAGAAACGTGATGGGCACTGAGACCTAGGTGAGGATAAGGACCAGAACAGTGATTGTAACAGGGACTAGTTGGAGAGCCATACAGGGAACAGAACCAGGAGCCAAATGTAGGGGCAGGACCTTAACCCCTAAATGGGGTTGTGACTGGATCCAAAGTCCAGAACATGTCTAGAGAGAACAAGTGTAAGCTTAACAAATAGGGTGAACACAGAGGTAAGAACAGATACAGACAGATATGGATGTGAGAGGCAGGAGAGACAGCACCACTGGAGACTTGGAGACGACAGTCTGATCAGTTGTCAGTAGTTTATGGTGCAGCCAGTGGGGCAGGTCAGCCACAAAAGAACAAGCATCTATGGACTGTGCTTCATACTCAAGCACTTGAGTTTGGCCACTTGACATGGCTTGGTCCTCAACCATGGGAGATGCTTTGTCTTTTGCCACGTGAGAAGCAGAGGTGGAGGAAGTACATACGTCTAATACTTGAGTACAAGTACAAATACTGCAAATAAAATAAAAATAGAAAAAGAATAAATAATAAAGTGTTTATATAAAGTGTAACAGATATTTACAACAACTGAGCTTAAATAATGGTTTATGCTAGAACTGCAAAACCTAACTAACGTAACAACATGATTAATACTAAATTTGGCAGTTTCATATTCATCTCATTGATTGGCAGTGTGTAATATGTTGCATTTTCAGCTCTGAAATCCTGAACATGTGATTAATACTAATTGCATGTTTCTGTCTTTTCAGTCAGGCCCCAAAAAAACCTTAGTTTTAAATATTTCTGTTTCTGCATTTCCTTTCCCCTTTTGGTGTCTGTTATATAAATAAAAATATATAAAATTATGCCCCCATGATCCCATGATAAAATGATCCTCTTCTCCTGTTTAATTGTAACTGCTTCTCATAGCAGCTGTTTCCAGTCATTTACTGGTTTTAAGAGACTAGTGGTAAAAAAAAAAAGAATTCACCTCTGTCAAAGCCGTCCAATCAGATTCGGAATTCTGCTTCTCACACCACTTAACCATTAACTCATAAAAACTAATTAACAAAATGAATCAATATTAAACACTGTTTGCTGGTGCTGACCACGCCCTGAGATGGAACAGGAGGGTGGACTCCTGAGTGTTTTTAGAATAGAGTAGTCTGAGACGGCTTTCTCATGCCAGACCCCCCGTTGGTGTGGGGAGTGATGGAAGAAAGGGAGGAGACGGGGTGGAGGTGGGTGTGACGTTTGTTTGACACTGAGAGTTGAACTGAGAAGCGGGGGTGTATAAGGGGCTTGAAGGCCAGTAGGAGTGCCAGTGGGGCATGGTCCTGCTCCAAAATTGAGTTATGTCAAAGCAGGAAAAACATAAGGATAAACATCATAGTTTTACCAGGCTGTTAAATTCAGCAAAGGTGTCACACGAAAACTGGTGACCGAAAGCCACATTGGCCTCTTAGCTTTTTATTTTGGACGCCAAACGTGTTTTTGCTGACCAGCTACATTTAGGGTAAAGAAAACAAAACATCAATTTACCTCGCTATTCTCTGTCTTTCTCCTCTCCAAGCTGTTCATCATAGACCACAACCAGGTGGACTGGCGCATCGCCATGACAACCAACCGGGTGCTCGGCATCTCTCTGGAACTGCTCGTCTGCGCCATCCACCCAGTGGCCTCATACCTGGGGCCCGACGTGGGGGTGCCGACGCCGAGCCTCACGTGGAATTCCTCCGTCACACCCATCTGCCTGTGCCAGAGCCAGAGGGAGACGTGGCTGGAGGTGGAGCTTCTGCTGTCGGGGCTGATGTTCCTGCGCCTGTACCTGGTGCACAGAGCCATCCTCCTGCACAGCAAGGTCCTCCTCAGCGCCTCCTACAGGAGCATTGGCTCTCTCAACAACATTAACTTCACCTTCCGCTTTGTGCTCAAGGTGCTCATGAACAAGTATCCAGCCCGTACCCTCCTGGTCTTCATCTTGTTCTTCTGGCTGTCTGCCGCCTGGATGCTAAGGCTGTGCGAAAGGTATGCTGCACACACTTTTACAGAGTAATAGGGTAAAGCGTACCACCTCATCTGTGAAACATGGTGGTGGGGATGTCATGGCTTGTGCAAGTATTGCGGTCACAGCTACTGACGTGTTCATCTTCATTGGTGATTTAACCGCTGAAGGCGGTAACACAGGGAACCCTGGGGTTCTTGATTGGCCAAGCCAGTCATTTGATTTAAATCCAATGGAGCATGCGTTCCATACACTGAAGTGAAACCAAGGCCCTTGAAACAAGCAAGAGCTGAGGATGACTGCATTATAAAGCATGGCAAAGCATCACTAGAGAAGACACTCAACTTCAAGCAGTCACTGCATGCAAGAGATATGCAACAAAGTACTACATGACTGCTTTAATTCTCCCAAACATTAAGGAAGGCACTGTATTTAAGTTTATACTGCTTTTGCTGGAATAACTGCTTCTGCTGTCCAGAGGAGGCTTTTGACTAGATTTTGAAGCAACAAGAGCTTTAGCGCGGTCAGGATGTTGGATGATCACCTCCCCAACTCATTCCAAAAAGCACTGGATGGAGCACCAACCATCATTCCAGAGAACACAGTTCCACGGCTCCATAGCTCGACGCTGGGGGGCTTTATACCCCTTTAGCCCATGCCTGGCATTAGGCATGGTGCTAATAGCTTCATGTTTATCTGCTCCAGAGAGTCCTATTGTATTAGCTGTCCTTCTCTGCAGGGCCTAGACAAGCTGTGTGTGTCTTTGAACATCTGTGTGTCAGCAATGGGTACAACTTAACCCCATAACACAGAAAAGCTTATTACACACCAAGGCATATTATTCAGTAACTACAGGGACTTCTGTACGAACTTGTGGAAGTTTGTAATAAAACTTTCGGCCTGCAGGCAGTCCATAGACTTTTTAAGAGCTTAAATAGCTGAATTCATTCATTAGATGGGGTGTCCAGAAACTTCTTAACTGTCAGTGGAAGCCATATATATATATAATTAGATTTATATATATTATAGAATATAATATATATATATATATATATATATATATATATATATATATATATATATAATTTGTTTTATGAAAAAAAGGTCTGCAAAACTCTGTCTTTTAGGTTTGTTCATTGCTTCACAAGCTATACACACATTTGTTCGTGTGTACACTTAGAAGCACATGAAGCACTGGGCGCAGATTCATTTTACCATCACTGTTGATGGTCAATTTGAGGCCCTAATTTGGAAAAGATACTTAGCAACAGATTTGTTATAAAGAGGTCCATTTCAGGAAGTCTAACAAAAATTCCTTTAAATCCTGCCAACTGGCCATGGAAAGTGAAATTAAGTACCATATGCCTCAGTTTGTTTAGGGGAAACCTCTTTTTGGAGAGCCGGAGAGAAAGGTACGTCAGGTTCGTAGTAGTGGTAGGTTTTAGCTGATGGTAAAAAGCCAACATTACCCCTTTAAAGGCTTGGGTGTGGCCCTATTCTTCATTCCTCACCCTCAAATAAGATAAGTTACATATTAGTTTTATAGCAGTTACTGAATAATTTTAGCAGTTACTGAATAATTAGTGGTTACTAAGTGATGGGTCTTAAAAATGAAAACTCAACAATTAGCCCTAGAGTTCAAGAGGTTAAATAGGACTGTGAAGTTACTCGTAAAGAGTAGCCAGTATGATTTGTTGTATACATTGCAGAGAAAAGTAATTTTCTAGTTTATTGCCTCAAATGAACTCAATAACCTGGACAAAATGTGAGATGGTAAAAATGTTGTTGATGTAAAAAGGGAAAAACCAACATAAAAGTCTAAGGCCACTATGAGCCACCAGTGGCATAGGTTTCCAAAATTCTCTGGAAACACCAGAGACATTTCCAAAAGATATTCACTCCATTGTGTTTTGATAAAGACTTCCAGTCCATATACAGTGCTGTGAAAAAGCACTTGTATTTCTGCATATTTATCACACGTTTAAAATGGTTTAGATTAGGGCTGCACAATACTGGAAACAATTGACATTGCAATATGTATCTTTTTTCTGCGATATTAAAAAATATAGGAATCTTTACCAGATTTCTCTAGAAGTAAATGATCCAGCATGTCATGATACTAATAATTCACTTTGTGTATCCAAGATTGGAGTAAAATAAATTATGTTTAGCTGATATTACTGATGATTACCTCTGCTTGACATGCAATGAAAAATGAGAACCATATGGAATTTTGTTTTGTAAAAGCAGGAAGCTCAGTTCATCAGATCACTTATTAAAAACCTACATCACCCATCTGAAAAAGTAGTTGCCCCCTTAACTACTAAATCAAGACAGTTAACCAAATTCAATTATCAAATGGGTTGCATTTCAATAGCCAAACCCAGGCAGTCTAAATATCTAAATATCTAAAATTATTATGGCTAGCAATGGTAAGCATCATAAAAGGTCTCAAAAAGCAGCACATTATGCCACGTTCTGAAGAGATTGTACCATGCTGTTATCATACGGACAGGTGTCCGTCTGGAGTAAGCGACGCTGTGGTAGTAAGCACTGGTGTGGTTAACTGGTGCACGGAAGCCTCTGGAGTGGCTTAAAAAAAGCTTAAAGCTAACACTAGGCTGATTGAAGTAAGTGACACAGTGGTTGTCCAACACATGGGAGCCTCTGGAGCAACTGGAAAGGCTAAAAGCTAAAGCTTGGCCCACCATGGTATACTTTGCAGCGGTTATGAAAGGATTTCTGCAAGAGTGGGCCAGAATTCCTCCACAGCGATGTGAAAGGCTCTTCAAAAACATTTGATTGCAGTTGTCACTGCCAAGGATGGCACAATGATAGTTCTCTACAATAACTTCACTAACTTAAGATTAGTCGGACAGTCACATTTAAATGTGACAAATATGCAATAATAGAAGACATTGGGAAGGAATAAATACTGTTTCACAGCACTGACATTTCACAGGCTGACATCTGACATCATGCAAAGGCTACAACATATGATTGACATTAGTTTCATACTCATCAGGTCATTATAGGGTAAAGGTGATCAGTCAGACTTGCCCTCACATGCTCGTGGAGAATGCTTATCTATCTAGATCACTTTTTTTTCCACATCTCTGTACATCAGCGCCTGTGGTTTCTTCACTTCTGTACTCTCAAATGTATGTTTGTTTTTGTAATGAGGGGTTAATGCACTGCAACCCTACTATAACGTCCCTCTCTATGCAATTACGGACGAGCTGTTTTTGCTACAGTCTTTGCAGGATTCTCCTCGCAGGAACAGCTGCTGCTCTGCTGTGTTCTTTACATATGACACTAATGCATGGAGCACCATGCTCACTGGATATGTACTTTTCGCCACAGTTAGCTTTTAGCCTTTTCAGCCACTCGAGAGGCTTTCGCGTGTCAAATAACCACAGCGTTGCTTATTCCAGTCAGACAAGCCTTAGCTTTTAGCCTTTCCAGCTCTTCTGTGTGCCAGATAACTGCAACTGCAGTGCTTGGTGGGCCTGGCCTTAGATTTGATCTTTTTCTCGTTACTTCAGAGGCTTTAGTGTCCCAGGTAACAGCCACAGTGGATTCAGTTAGCTCTTAGCCTTCTCCAGAAGCTTACATGGCATGATGTAGCCCTCCGGTGTGGATAACCGCAGCAGCAATTGCTTCAGATTGTCATTCTCCCTACTCCCTTAACCTTTTCAGCCAGTCCAGATGCTGGAGAACCGCAGGAACACTTGCTTCGGTCTCACAACATTACCTTTTAAGCCATTTCTGTAGCTCCACATCGGATAACAACAGCAGTGCTAGTCCACCATTCACCCTTCTCCAGTCGGTCTAGCATTAACTTTGTCTTTTTTTTTTTTGCCTATGGAGCCATATTTTCCCAAGGTAGCCTTTGCTGAGTTGTTTTTGTGGACGTAAATAAAATAATCTGTTGTAAATATAAATGTAATGTAAATGCCTATACTGTACAACTTAACAGTTTTCAAGTAACACTAGAAAGCCACAAAGATTTGAAAGCATTTAACATTTCATACAAATAAATAAAGTTTCAAGACATATCCAGAATAATTAGCTGTAATCTAAAACCACACAGTAAGATGTAGAGAATGAAGAAAGAAATCTGTCTCTGATTATCTCTGAAAACGACTAATCAAATCAAATCAAAGCAGTAAGCAGAAAATTGCTGATAGATTGTATTATCACATGGTATTTCTTGATTTTTCCAATATATGCATCAATCAGCCGTAGTATTAAAACCACTACTGTGAAGTGAATTCAGGTGAATGGCATTGATTATCTGGTTCCAAAGGTACCTGCCAAGGGGTGGAATCTCCATATTAGACAGCAAGTTGATGTATTGGAAGCAGGCATAAGAATCTGAGCCACTTTGATCAGAACTCTTGTGAGATGTCCCCGGTATGCAGTGGTCAGTAGGTGAAGAAGGTGTCCAGCTAACTGGTTTTAATATCATGGTTGATTGGTGTTTGTTTTTTTTTATGTTTTACCATCTTTTATATTTAAAAAAAGGAAATGGCCAGTGGTTCTACAAAGGTTTAAGCAATAATCATGGTCAGCACGTAGTTAACACACCCTATGTCTAGTATCACAGCTTGTAAATGCATTTTGTAGCCAAATAAGATGCCAGTGCAAGTGTTTAGAGAGCTTTTTATCAGAGAGCTTAAATCTCCTGGGGATTTTATGCCTGTTGGACTCACTTCTTCCTTAACTATTCACAGTTACCAAAATATTTAGGACCCCGGAAACCCTATTGCGTACACCAGTTAAACTCCTTGGACCCCTTGGCTAAACTCAGACCCCTCGGCTGTGTGTCTCCCTCTGTAGGCAGGCAGAAGTGCTGACGGGAGACATGGGAACAGCGCTTTGGCTCATCGCCATCACCTTCCTGACTGTGGGCTATGGAGACGTGTCCCCCTACACCAGCTGCGGGAAAGTGGTCTGTCTTTTTACAGGCGTCATGGTAAATATGATACGGCCATGGCCCTTTGCACTACTGAGCACTGTGAATGTTTGCTGTGATGAATAGCGGTCTGTGTGTGTTTGAGACAGCCATGAAGCACTTTTCACACCTTTTTCCCTAGAGCTGTACGACAAATCACCTGAACTACAAATGAGCAATATATGAAATTATCCTCCTAAATTAGACCTCAGTGTGCTTTGTTGTATGCTGAGTAAATCAGGGTCATTATCAGTTATTATTATTATTAATGTTAGAACACTACATGACTCTGTATCATGTATCTATCTTATAAAGAAGCTCTAAAGAACAACAAGTGGCATACAGTGACTCCGTAAACTGCATAGTAACAACTAGCTGCTTTGGATGTCCATTTGCATTCCATTATGGCATCATTTTACATTCAGGGTGTTTGCATTTGCCTCTCTAATTTAACATATTAGAAATCTGCCCCCAGAGTAGTTGCTGTGCTGCATGTCCACACCGTTGTAAAATGGAATCAGAGATATCTGTGGGCTTCAGTGTTTTCTATCAGTATAAATTAAGCTCCATACTACCTTTATTGTTGGATGCACTGTGGGAGTTTTAGAAGGCAACTCACATTGCTTTGGAATTAGTGGCTGCTGATATCAAAATCAATATATATTTGCAATTAGGGAAATCGTAAGTTACAGTGGCATGCAAAAGTTTGGGCACCCCTGGTCGAAATGCCTGTTACTGTGAATAGCTAAGCGAATAGATGATCTGATCTCCAGAATTTAATATTTTACAGTTCCAAGACCCTGAAGCAAAAGTTTTAACTCCCACTTTGACGAGCATCACAGCTTGTAAACACTTTTTATGTAGCCGAGCCTTTCAGTTCTTGTTTAGGGGGATTTTTTACTGTTCTTCCTGGCAAAAGGCTTCCAGTTCTGTGAGGATTCTTGGCCTGTCTTGCTCCACTGCTCTTTTGAGGTTGATCCATAGATTTGTAGGTCGGAGCACTGTAAGGGCCATGGCAAAACATTCGGCCTGTGTCTTGTTTAGAGGTGCATTAATTTTCAGCTTTTTATAGATGGTTCTCCCAGAATCTGCTGGTGTTTAGTTGAATCTGTTCTTTCCTTCATCTTTTAATTGCATTATGAGCTGAGAAAAAATGCTAATGTAATACGTAAAAGTGCTAGGTAGCTTCTTTGAGAAGCTCATGACTGCTGGGACAGGGTTTGAGGAGTCGGAGTATTTATAAAGTTTTGAAATTTGCATCACCTGGCCTTTTCTAACAATGATTGTAAGCAAACCATGGCATAACCAAATTAAAGTCTGAGACATAGGGGTGTTCTTTTCCTTCAACAGATATTTTTTCTAGAGATGCCTAAACTTTTGCACGCTATTGTATAAGGTAACTGGACTGGTGAGCCTAGTAAGCTACAGCCGTTTAACCATCACTAAGCCAGAGGTAATGGACTTTACGCAAAGTTTTATTTTACACCATGACTTTTTACCTTGGTATTACATAGATATTAATACTGTTGGCTTATAAACATTAGCAATGTAGAGTAATAAGTGCAGTGTTCAACAGTTGTGGCTGAAAACATGCTTATAACTGCAAACATATGGCTTAGTTCCGTGAGATTATCAGTACTAATGAACTAATAATATGGAGGGAATGAGATTTGGATGAGAATGTATCAGTGTTGTTTTGCCTGGATACTTTTACTAGACTTTGGTTACACCCATATAGAATTCCGTACAGTTTTCCAGGGAAAACGGGGGTTTTAGAGATCTCCAATCACAAAGTCAAAGGGTGACTTGCTGCCACCCAGTTCAAAAGTCATTCGCTCCAATTTCTTGCTCTTAAAAATGTCAGATTTAACACAGTAGATCGATGGGCTGTTTTTATCTGTTATTGAACTCATTTCAGAGTTATTCTGAAAGTAACAACAAAAAGTAAATTCATAAGAAAGAGAACAGAAAGGGAGGAGGATACAGATAATGCACAAGATAAAGAAAGTGAGAGAGACTGAGAGAGAGCATAGAAGTCTTACAATGGAAGATACTGATACTGATATGAAGGAGTGTTTAGTTGGGCGAGAGACAGAGTCAAATGGCTTCTTACTCCAAATATAATGTCCACATCTATGGGGGCTTTCAGAGTTCAGCCAAAGAGAGAGTTGTACCGTTCACTCAGTGGTTCCCTAACTGAACACCAAATGTTAGTGACATTCAACTCAGGAAAGTTTTGTTAACAAGCCGACTAGCAGTACCAGTCAAAGAGTTTGGGCACACCTGGTTGAATGCATGCTGATCATCATCCTAAAAACATTTGTTCCAAATGGGAGGGTGAATGATTTCTGTATTTGTGGCTGGGGAGTTTCAAGTAGGCCTAAGTTGCAGTGTGTGTGTGTGTGGAAAGGTGAACGTGGAAATAACTCTCAAACTATGCAGCTAATGTGTTGAATATGTTAATGCACATTTATACACATTTGCTCATTTAGCAAGACCAATGAATAGCCTTAATAGCCTATATGACCAGATCACCTCCTTTCAGTTCAACGTACAACTTTTGCCTACTTGAAACCCTCTAGGCAAGACGTCCTAACTACCCATGCCTTCCCAGGGTTCTCTTTTTTAAAAACAGAAATGTGGTCACCCTAGCATTTTGATCAAATGTTTTTAAGACAACATTTATTTCCCCTTATATTCATAATTAATTTCATTTTTTTTTTAAATATTGTACATTTTAAAAGTCCAATTAAAGGTATTATTTCTAGTATAAATCTACACTAATTCCTACTAGTAACATTTGTAGTATTATAAAATAATTATAATAATAATAATATACCTTACTGGTCAAAACCAGTCAACAAATTGTAGATATCTAAAACTATGTTTCAGAGATCTGAAACTGCACATTTCCTAATATGTATATGGACTGTTGGCCAGTCATATACTAGTCAGAATTACAGTGTAAGTATCTGGCATCTTACAGTTTGTATAGATATAGAGAGAATACGATTCCATGTAAATCAGTGGTAATCAAAATTACAGTTAGGATAAGTCATCCTGACAATATGACAATATGTCAGAATCTTGTATTATTTGTAAAAATAAAAAAAAAAACAGCTCATAATACTGGTGGCTAAAATGGCTTGCCATACATTTGCCTTTAGTCTGTACAGTTAAGTGTGTGTGTGCATGCACTGAACTACCAGCCCTGTTGCTCTTGAGGTTTGTGATCATAGCCGATAAACGACAGGAGTGCGGACCTGAGCCAGGCGCAGACACCTCCCTGACACTGACACAGTGGAAAATAATCTTTCACTCCTCTCACTCTCCCTCGTACTGTTTTTATAAGCTTTCCGCTTTTTTTTCTCCACCACTTTCCAGCATTGCCATTTTTAGGTGGTTTATAGCATTTGGCACCGGAGAATCCGGAGGGTGTGCCAACCTGCCTACCGAGTCTTGGAAAACCAAAGGAAAAAAAAAAAAGTTTCCTAATCCAGTTGGAACAATACACTGGGCTAGTTATAGACATGTGGGATAGCCCTCTCACCTGTAACAAAATCACACTGTTCAGCTTCAGCCATCATCCTACATACGCCCTGCCACATTTACCTCAGGCCCGTTCCAGCCCCCAAACATTTAAGCCTGCTTGTCTCCAAGTCTTTATTTACATAGTCTGTAGTAACATAATATCGCAAGCTCTATCAGGTAGTCGTCTCCCTTCTCATGTTGCTGTGGTCGTTTATGATCCGTTTATGATTAGCAACACTTCTATTGGGACAAGGAAGATGACAAGATCCTACACCTACAACCTAACAGTTAAGGTTGTACATAACCCTACCTTCACCCATACACCTCCCTTCGTGAGTGTTTTGCGGAATTAACCCCACAACACCTGCAAAATGCCCAACAGTAAAGTCTGGCATCCCAGTCCCACTCCTCTCCAAGCTCACTTCATTGGATTTCACAGGATTTTCCTCACAAGCTCAGTACCACTATACCAAAAGCATACGCACCAAGCAGCCTGTATCTCCCATCATACTACACCTTCAGTCACACACTGCCCTTCTTATCCACGACCACTGACTAGATCTTTCAGCTACTCCTGTCGGTTTCCGACATGGTTGGCTGCCCTCAGAATATGGCGTCTGAATCCGAAACACAAAAACAAACCTCTCCTCTGTTGCTGTATGCTGAAGTCCATACTTGATGGCAATGGTCAAAAGCCGATCTGCACCAAGAGCCTTTCAAGCTTCAAGTACGGCTCGGCTCGACCCGCCATCCCTCAAAATCCACGGAAGACAAGCGTCCAGGCTTTTTTCTGTACTGGTACCAAAGTGGTGGAACAAGCTTCCTCTGAGAGTCTGTCTTCAAAGGCAGACTGAACACTGTCCTCTTCAGGAGGCCCAAGAATACTTGGGCGAATAGTAGAGTGGTCACCGTATTGACTTATTGATTTAGTAGTGCCTAAACTTTTAGCCTATTCAAACTAGCTGAGGTTTTTCTTGAGTAAATAGTAAAGCACTTGGATAAGAGCGTCTGCGTCTGGATAAGAGCGTCTGCTAAATGCCTTAAATGTAAATGCAAGTCCTGGTTTCTTTGCCTTTTTCTGCATTTCACTCCGTTCGCTTATACCCTGGACAATTTCCAACCTCCAACATAGAAAAGCCCTAGAAAAGCCCTGCCTCTTAACCGGGTATTCCATCTCGGAAAGTCGGGATAGTGTTTTCAGATCCAAAGTCGGCGTATGATGTCAGATCTACATGGCTGCTCACACTGCTAACAGTAGTAAAGTAGCACTTCTCTGCTTTTAACCCAGATTATAGTAGCAGTTGTAGTAATAGTCAAAAACAACACCAGCAGCACAAACACAACAGAGGCTTCCAATGGGGGCGGTCATGTTTTCCCACTTTGTAGCTCGCATGTGCAAAGGTTGAAAATGACGTTATTCCGAGCTCCGGCTTCCCACTTCCAAGCCAAGTCAAAAGCAGCTTCAGTTTCCTCCCCACGCTCCCAGCAAACAACACGGTTCTATATAGCACAGAAAGAGGGTTCTTAGACTAGTGGGACAATAGTGGGAACTTATTAGGGGCTTTGTACAAAGCGTTTTAAGGAACCATTTAACCAGACAAACAATGTAGCGTCCAGATGTTTGTCTGTATAAAAGGTTCTGTATAAAAGCACTGCTTTTACCAAAAGAGCTCTTGAATAGCCCATTGCTTTAAGAGCACACCCTCCTGTTGTGCATAAGAACGAATCCCCCTGTTGGGCATTTTGCTTTCATTGTGGTTACCAGTGTTTGTTCTGATGGTCTTGTCTCAGCTCTAGGGTCTTCTTGTATGTTCTTAGTTTATTTAGTAGATTCTCTCAGTTTCTAGGTTTCCAGGTGTTTTGTTTGCCCTAGTCGTTTGGTTTTCATTTTCCTGTATCCTCATGAATTGGATCTCTCCCCTCTGCTGACTTCCACTGCTGAACTCATTGACCCTGTTGACTCAGAATCTAATAAAATCAACTCTCGCATCCTGCCTCCTTGCCTCCTCACACGTTACAGGTATAATTGCTCCATGTTGTGATTATATTCTACAAGATAATGTAGGGCTGCCACTAAGATTCAAGCAGTGCTGTGGGTTTTTTTTTTGTCAGGCAGCTGATGAGAGAAGCTCAAACCTGTTCAGTGATACATTTACATTTAAGGCATTTAGCAGATGCTCTTTTCCAGTGCTTCACTGTTTACTCAGAAAAAACCCTTAGCTAGTGGGTATCAGCTAGGATCCAGAAGATACGTCTAAGCTGAGATACTACTAAATACAGAAGTCAGTGTGGAGACACAGTCCTCCACATGCATCTACACTCTGCCTAAGGACTCTTGGAAGAGGAGGGTCTTCAGTCTGTTTGAAGACAGCGAGCGACTCTGCCGTTCAGACACCCAGGGGAAGTTCGTTCCACCACTTCAGAGCCAGGACAGAAAAAAGTCTGGACGTTTGTCTTCCGTGGATCTTAAAGGATGCCGGGTCAAGCCGAGCCATACTTGAAGCTCGAGGGTTCTTGGTACCGATCGGCTTTTGACCATAAGCTAGGTAAGCTAGTGCTGCCAAAATAGCTCTGATCCATCGAGGCATGTACTCCACAACACTTGTGGGATCTGGCACACTAGCTCCTTTAAGTTGTGAGGTGAAGTCTCTATGGATCTATCAGTAAGCCTTGGGTGGCCATGACCCTGTCACCGGCTCACCGGGGGTCCTTCCTTGGAGCACTTTTGGTAGATACTGACCACTGCATACTGGGAACACCTCTTAAGACCTGCTCTAAACTAGTCGCCTGAAAATCTTGTCAAAGTATCTCTGATTTTGACGAATTTTAGATTTTTTTTTACAGCATTTAGCTGATGCTCTTATCCAAAGCGACTTACAAGGTTACTCATATTAAATAAGTGGGCTAATGTCGTGTTAGGAGTCTTGCCCAAGGACTCTTATTGGTGTAGCGCAGCATAGTCACCCAGACCAGGAATCGAACCCCAGTCTTCCATGTGGGGAGGTAGCTCACTGGCAGGTAGTGGTGTTAACTGTTGCGCCACACCAGCCACTACCTGCCTCCAATCAATGTTATTCACTTCATCTGTCAGTGGTTTCATATTTACAACAATAAATCAATCATTTAAAAAACCTTCCCTCCAATTTTGTCTAAATGCTAATATAGTTACTAATTGAGTGATGAGCGGGAGAGCTACCCAGAGAGAGCAGGGCTAGTTATGCTAGTTAGGCCCTTTACCCTCTTTGCTCCCCGGGCGCTGGAGTTGGCTGCCCACCGCTCTGGGTGTGGGTGTACTCACTGCCCCTAACACATGTGTGTGTGTGTGAGTGTGTGTTCACTACCAGATGGGTTAAATGCGGAGGACACATTTCACTGTACAGTGACAAATACGTGCACCTTTACCTTTACCTTTAGTTATAAGCTTAAAAACGAATGGATGTGGCATTGGACTAGCGATCTCCTGATAATAGGTCTGTATTCCTCAGGTCATTTTGTCCCCCTTTTTTCCCCCTTTCTGAAAGCAATAGGCCTGTATTATGACTTTTCATTTTATTATTAGTTGTTAAGATTTTAATAATAATTCAAACTTTTGACTCTCTTTCTCAAAACCTTGTA
Organism: Salminus brasiliensis; assembly: GCF_030463535.1. Taxonomy (NCBI): domain Eukaryota; kingdom Metazoa; phylum Chordata; class Actinopteri; order Characiformes; family Bryconidae; genus Salminus; species Salminus brasiliensis. The sequence goes on from NC_132882.1 coordinate 40,577,630, forward strand.
CTAGTACTTTTCCAGAATTTAGAAATCAACAGTATCTTAAGTATTTCCTCCATTCAGTTTTTCGTAAATGCATAAAATTCAGATTTTTAGACGTGCCATTTGATATCTAGATTGAGATTCTGTGGAGCTTCATAAGATACCTTTTGGGAGAAGTTAGAGTGACTGCTGTGATCCAGAACTAACCATCCACTAACCAACCATCAGGAAGCACAAAATGAGGTTGGCTAAGGCACAAAATGGTGTCACCACTGTTACTGTCAACTTTGTTAATGGTTTAAATGGTTTGAACAGTACAACCATTGGAGTTCACTGATCTTTCCATATGTCGATGTACTTGCAATTCTAGAACGGGCCATACACTGAATGAACAGCAGTATTGACGTGTAGCAGTCACACCGCTGTGTTGCTCATGTCTCACTCACTTAGTCAGACACCAGCCAGACTGGGTTCCAGCCCTGGTCCTGAAGGGCCCCCCGCCCTGAACATTTGAGTGTTTACCCTGTTCCCAGCACACCTGATCCAGTTGAAAGTGGTGTGTTAGAGCTGGAAACCACTAAAATGTGCAGAGCAAGGGATCCTCCTGGACCAGTGTTGGGAACCACTGGTCTAAGTGAAACAGACCTAAGACCCAAAATCGAAATAGGCTCTGCAACACCCCTGTTGCCGGTCAGTGTCAAAGAACAAGAGCATGTGCGATCTATTTTCTTTCTCGCATGTGCCATCTGTTTTGGGGAGGTGTTCACACAACTCATATCCTCTCGGTGGGGCGTGGACAGATCCCAGGAAGGATGTGCTTCCTCCTGGGCTGGTTTCTAATTCGGAGGAATCCACGCTGGCCGGCACCTCTTAACCTGTGAGCGGCAGAGCAGGGTGTTTAGGAAACTACTGTATGAGGCACGGGACCATTCTAAAAGAGTTTTCATGACTATAGCTCTGCCAGCTTTTGTTTAGGCCTGGCGAATATTGACATAGTAAACTGTGTGGATTTGGAGGCTTGAGATTGATTTGATGCTAGGCTAATTATACATGAAAACTTAGCATAGCACAACAGCAGTTTGCAGTCCTTACTCATCCAACCCTGATTATTCACCCAACTTGCAGATAACAATGTGAAAAGGGAGCCTAAAGAGATTCTCGTTTAGTAAGACACTATACAATGAATGAAATACTAAAGCAGCAGTTACCCCCTGTGTTACAGTTTTGGAATGCACCAAACTGTACGGGTTAAACTTGTCACAAGATTTCAAGATCAATCTGATCTTCATGATATTCATTGACCGTTGCAATGGAGAATGGATTAGTGGTTTGGAGATGGTTTTTCCATGACATGCCTACCAGAGGCTAATTATATCTGCCCAGTGTTGCTTAATGTACTACAATAACGGATACACAGAGTGCATTATTGATAGCATCACATATGGGATCACTGAATTCTGGTGAGGTCTGGTGAAAACCCCTGTATTTTTTTAAATTGCACTATAAATCATAGAAAAAAAAATAGCAATGTTAGTGGGTTTTTTTTATTATTCGATTTTTCCACCCATTTTCTCCCCAATTTGGACTGCCAATTACCCAACCCGTATGCACACCACCCCAACACATGCCCTCAACACTGGTGAGGCCAGACCAACATACGCCCCTCCGGGCAACCAACGCGCCTGGATGAAAGCGCTGCATACCCGGCTTCAACATGCCAGCACTGCAGCAAGGCAATGTGGGGAGAAACCGCCATCTACCCACCCTGGAGAGAGCAAGGCCAATTGTGCTCTCTCTGGGCCTCGGCTGCTGATGGGTAGCAGCATGACCAGGGTTCTAACCAGCGATCCTCTGATCATGGGGACAGCGCCTTAATCCAATAACCCACTCGGGGCCCCAATGTCAGTTTTGTTTATATCTTGTAGCCCTACTGTACCCCTTAACAGGGACTACTGGGAGGTTTGTAAGAACACGTCCATCCTGCTTGCAGGCCATGGGATTAAGGTGGTTCTGTATAGCACAAAAAAGGCTTGTTATACCAAAATGGACAAATGTACATGAGACTTAATGCTGCTGCTTTTCAAGCTATGTTTGACAGTTTTAATTAACTACTCCTTTAATTCCATTCTTCAAAAGAACTGCCTGCTAATTCTGATTCACTAACACTAACTCAATGCTTCTTTCCCCTTCTTTCACTAACGCAAGCCATCGAGGAGAACAGGTAAAGATTATGAAAAGAGTGTGCATGATGTCATTTCGTGACCTTTCATGGCTTGTCTGTTTCCATAACTTATGTATGTTGTGAGAATATCAAATGGTGACCCCACCCTGAGTGTGTTCTGGTCCATGCTTACTTCTGTCGTCCGGCCCACTTACCACTGTGGAATAACAATGATGATTTCGTTTGAATCTGGTTGCCAGAATACAGCCACAGCTGGCTACAGTTTGGCCAGTTTTGGGCCAAAATAGAAATGTGGTAGGATCATCTCATATGGTAGGTTGCATGTGGACCACATGTGGCCTAGAGGTCAAATGCCATGAATGACAAACCCTACCACTGGACCAGATTTGGCTCACAGTTTGCTTGTCATTGCCATAACTGAACCAAACTGGGCCAGAACTATCTGCTATTTGAGGAGCATACCTAGAAATACACCATTTTCCACCAGCCTCCCTTTACATATGATCATAACCTGTCCAGTAGATGTTGTCCCAACATGACTTACACTATTTGTCCAAATGTTTGTAGACACCCCTTTTAACGAATGCATTCAGATACTTTAAGATGCACTCGTTGCTGACATAGATGTGCAAAAACACACACACACACACACATACAGCTTGTCTAGTCCCTGTAGAGAAGTACTGCAAACAGAATCAGACTGTCTGGAGCAGATAAACATGGCACCATGCCTAATGCCAGGCGTGGGCTAGAAGGGTAGAAATCCCCTCCGCATTGAGCTGTGGAGCAGTGGAACTGTGTTCTTTGGAGTTATGGATGGTGCTTCATCCAAGATGTTTGGGTTGAGTTGTGGAGTTAGGGAGGAGTTGTGGAGGTGGGGTAGCGATCATCCAACATCCTGACCTCTCGAGACCCCTCTTGTCGCTGAATGCAATCAAATCCTCCCAGCAGTGCTCCACACTCTATTAGAAAGCCTTGCCTGGACAGTAGAGACTAGAGAGAGTTACTCCAACAAAAGCAAGGTTTTTTTATACCCTTGACTTCGGAAGAAACCATGAATGAGCAGGTGTTCCAATACTTTTGTCAATGTATTTCAAATCTCATTGCTTTGAAGGACATTTCTTCCTTCCCTTACTACTGTTCCAGATGTACATGCTCCTGCTTCAGTAAGTAAACAGGACAGTCATAATCATGATCTTATCACACTTGCCGGAACTGTTTATAGACACTTGCATGTTGTGAACCGTCATTGTTTAAGCCGATGTTGGTTGGCCTGAGTCTAAGTCTGGTGGGAGAGATGGTGACCTATTTGTGTGTGTTTGGCAGGGCGTGGCGTGCACTGCTATGTTGGTTGCAGTTGTGACGAAGAAGCTGGCTCTGAACAAAGGAGAGAAGCATGTGCACTTCTTCATGATGGATATCCAGATTTCCAAAGAGGTGAGGAGCATAAGATGGCATATATTAATCCCGAAGCACTTGCCACACCATGGAGAACCTTGACTGCTGGTGTGAAGTATGCACCATATTAAAGTATACTGTTAAAAATAAAGGTGCCACAAAGGGTTCTTTGAGAGGGATGCCGTAGAAGAACCACACTTGTATCATGCTTGTGATTGAGAAGAAGCTTTTAACCTTTTACAGGGAAAAAATGCTGATTGGATAGTTTTCCATTGGTAGCTTTTGTGTCCAATCAAAACAATGAAATAAGAGCATTAGATAGATAGATAGATAGATAGATACACAGACAGATACTTTATTGATCCATTGAATCCATTTATTGAACATTTTGCACAATACAAACAATTGCACAATACAGCACAGTAATACAATACAATAATAACAACAACAACAATAAATAGAATCAAATGTAAAAAAATTGCCATTTGAAAGCAGAGATGAAAGGCAGTGCAGTTATAAAGAATAAGGAATGAAGCAGATAGAAGACAATTCTGAGTAAATATGTACATATATTGGTATTAAAGTAAAGTAAAGTAAAGTGTCAGTAGTGTCCAGGAGTGCATTACTGCAGTGCCTGCAGAGTCTAGTGTTCTAATACTAGTAACTAAAAATTACAATCACAATTTTGTACTTCCCAAAAAAATCATAAGGCCTTCTCTGAAACTTTAGAAGGTCCCCACTGTTGCCACATATTGTGATTACATTACATATTTGAGTATACTGAAATAGCACTGGTCAATCATTAACGTGTTGCAGTTAAAGATTGACCTACATTAATTTAACCAGAATATTTGCATATTGCAGGCGTCTGTGGTATGAGTAACCCAGAGGCCTGTGTCACCATAACAATTTCCAAACAATACTACTAGTAATATTTGTCGTCACATGCCGTCACCCTGTTAGAAAAAAAGAATTTGGATCGTTGGTCATTTTAGTTATTTATTTCTAATAACTACAAACAAAATGTGGGACAACCGACGCTTTGCTTTCACACAATTTTCCCCCTTTTCTCTCACTAATTAGACAAGTTGCTGCGCATTGACCTCACCCTATCCTCTCTGGTCTCGTGTAGCTTATTCTGATCATGCTGTTTTACTCTGATGGAGCTGTAAATCTGCAGCTGTTGGCCAGTTTTGTACCCCAGGTATTGTCAGCTTTTAATATAAAAGAGTCAGAATGGCTGCTATTGGCCTTTTTAAGGTAATATTTCAAGAAGTATTCTCATAAGGTCAGGCTAAAATATACACTGATACAGTAAAAAGCAGAGATTGGCAGATAATCTGGTTTCTGTTAAATCTTGTAAAAATCTAAAAAAAAACAAAAAAAAAAAACAAATCTAATCTGGTCAAGAGTAGATATGGATCAGCTCATTAACATGTTATGTTTGGGTGGCTTTAAGCAAGGACACTGAATTGGACATATTTACTGTTATGAGTTTGGGGCAGCTGTAAAGCTGTGTGCAAAAGTTTGGACACCCCTGGTGAAATGATATCGTTTGTAATAAATAAATAGAGATCAGTTTCTGTTCAGTCTCTCAGTTTATCATATCAAGAGGAAAAAATGGCCATAACTTGCCGTAACATGCTTGTATATCGTCACTGTCACACAGTCGTCTTCCCTAAACTGCAAATTTTACCTTCTTAAAGCCCCCGTCTGCTAATTATTTTAATTTACTATCAGCTGTCAGAGAAAACGGTGATGTTGGTCTTTTTTGCGTCACTTGTGCTAATCAACGTAAGTCTGCCAGTCATACCAGCCACACGCTGGCTGATGTAAGCTCCACGAGCGATTTTAAACATTGTGCTAGTTTCAGCTCCAAGTGCTAATTGAAGCTCCATGCTCAGCATATAATCCTGTGATGTCTTTCGCTCGTTACTCGCTGAAACAGCATGGAAATGATCTGCTTTGTCGGCCATGCTTCTGGAAATGTTACCATTTTCTATCATAACCTCAGTATCACATTTCTACCTTCAAATTCAGAGCCTGGTGATTTATATAAACAAACACGTCTGCATCTACAAAGCTGGAGTTGATCTCCAGCTGCTTACTGGAATTTTTCAATCCACCTTAAGGTGGAATTTCAGCTCTGCTGAGCATGGCATACTTGTTCATTGTTGTATGTTAAACCATTTTACATCAGTCTGATCCAGTAAAGACATGAGACATGAAGTGTCACCACGAAAACATGCAAACAATGGCTATAATAATAAAAAAGAAAGACAATGTAAAATATTTTAATCCAAGTAATTTTGCTGCATTTCTATTCATCCATTCCTCATGGTTTATCCACACAATATAAAGAGACAATTGCCAGATTCAAAATATGTCAAAGTGTAAAATGAGCAACAGTGTGCTATATTTTATTGTATTTTGTTCCAATATGTTAAATCAGGCAAAGTAATGATGGTTATGGGCTCTTTTTGGGACTCGCACTACGGTCGTCTTCACTTTCTGTCCATTATAAGCATTTCTAAGTGCCTATGTGTGGCTAATTAAGCTGTGTATGTCGTCATCATCATCACACAAAAACCTTTTCCATGTCCATTTTTGGTGTTTTTTACTTTTTGAGACTGTTTAAATTGAATAGTTCTTTACATTGTGTCAAAAACTCATGATGATTGGACCAGTAGAAATGCTCCAAAATGACTAGAATGAAATACATGTTTTTACATAGACTTCCATTGAAAGTTGAGATCATTTTGGAGATAAAGGGTATTTGTGTGGCTGATATATGATGATATATTAGATATGATTAAAAAAATCTTAAGTAGGAACTACAAACCAAAATGTTAGCAAGCATTCTCAAAAAAACACACGCTGGCCCAAAGAGACGAAGCAGCACGGGTGGAGGTGGCGTTATTTTCCACGCTGCACGCCGCGTGTGTTATGGTTTCTGGGGCTTTTTATAATGTTATTTTTTCCTTAAATAAGGCATTCCAAAGGGCAGCATAGTGTGGGAAAAAAAGGGCAGAGGGGTGGGCAGGCGGAGGGAAAAAAAGGCCGCCGATGTCTTAATGGTCTCCAAAAGGCGTCAAAGGGAGGAAACAATCAGGTCCCTGTCAGGAAAAGGACTTGTGTCAGTCCAAGAATGCTTTTGCTTGGGCACGGACAGGAAACAGCATGCACGCTGATGTGCGCGTCCCGGGAGTGTGTGTTAGAACAGCGGACTGTAGGGTTTTTTTTGGGGGGTGGGGTGGCGTGTGTGGATGCTAAAAGGATGGGAGCGTTTGGCAGCCAGTTAAACCCCTCTAACAGGATCCATCTGTTTGCTTATCAGGGGGAAGGAGAAGCCCGAAAATAAACGCGCTCGGCGGAAGATGCTAGAAGAGTTTCCATAGATGAAAACGGAGAGATAAAAAAGGGGGGAAGTGTGTGTTGTGGGGAGGGGGTTTGTGCTTTGAGTGGGCATCTGTTGTTGGTGGTCAGGTGTTCCCTGCACACAGGTTTTGAAGGGGGGTTGCATAAGACAGTTTCCCACTGCCAACGTCCTCGGATGTCACTGTAGGCCTGAGAGCAAGCACTGTGCTTTTGCCACATCCTGTTACAGGGCGCATCCTCACGTCTGCTGCCATACGAGCCTGGCCTGTACATGCCTGGTGGAGCTTAACTCTTTAAAGGTATCCTAGATGAAATGACATGCAGTACAATGGAAGTCAGCCTCTGTATTTAACCCATCTGTAGCAGTGAGCACCCACACTCACACTAGTGATTAGGGCACACATCCCTCCCGGCACCCAGGAGTGGACAGCCTTGCCCAAGGCCACCTTAACCATGCATGCCAGTCCTAGAGATTGAACCACCGACCTTCTGGTCCAAAGGCCATGGCTGCTCCCACAAACCTCAAACACTGTTGTGTCCACCTGTAAAGGCAAAATGGACCAATTCCAAAACCCTAAAAATATTACACTACAATCTGACGTTTAAGCCCCACATAATTTACACACACCCAGTCCACAAGTGACTTAATACAACAGCTACTTAATGTGGATGAAAGGCTAAAAGCTAATGTTAGCGTAATTAGTGAATCACTGCTTGGAAGAGGCAAGCATCACAGGGAAGGGAAGCCAGTGGCACAAGCTGGATGCTAGCCATGTGCTAGGCAGAAAGCTAACTCTACCAGACCGTACTACAATCTCTTAGCCAAGAGGACACAGAGAATGCAGCAACACTGTCTGGAATAACTTGGGAATAATAATAAAGTTGTTTTTTCATGAATAAATGCGTGTAAAAATCACAGGTTGGTAAATAGGCTTCAAAAATCTTATTTTCACCCCAAACAAAGTCACATACTTACTATTTATATATCACACAACTTAAATAACTCAATAAATGCATTTGGCAGTGCAGTACTTGGTAATGATATCATCCTAAAACTCGAGCTACAACATGATTCTACTGTAAAGAATCCTTTGAAAACGGTCCTCCGTCTAGGTCCATAGGATCTCTTTGGGCGCGTAGGACGCCACTAGCAGCGTTGTATTTATGTTGGCATACCAACACCGGAGACAAGTTGACAACCTAATGTCAGAACAACACTGAAATGCTGATGTCAGCATGACCGCGTTATATGCCTGCTAGGTATATAGGTAGGTAGGTAAACTAAGGATGGATCATTAAGGTTAAGGGGCAAGCAGTTATTCTCAGTGACCCACTCTGACTGATTTAAAGGAAAACATCTGGACACAACCCCTTTACGGACACTCTAATAATAACCACCCTCACACAGCAATGCCAGGGAGGGTGTTACATCATCACAGCGGACCTGGGTTAGAACGGTGCTGTCAGCAGGATGACGGAGACAAGAATAGAATCAAAGACACCAGAAACGATATAAATAAAGGAATGCCAGGAAAGCCTGTGAGCCATATACCCTTCAACATTATTCACACTTCTCATTCACACGAGGTCACAGAAGTAATGTTTATATTTTTTAACAGATACAGCAAATCGTACGTTTTGAGAAATGCAGCCTCATAAAAACCAAAAACCATAAAGCATTAGTCAGGATTCAAGACTAATCCTCTAGCAGTTAAGTAGGTAAACACAACAACACTGGACCATTTTTACTCTTTGGACACACTGTATATTCCTGTCTCTGAATGTATTCACCTATTCAAACATCCATACATCTGGGAAACTCGCGAACGCGTTGGGTACTTTAGTCATTAGCCTAAGAGCTAAGCTAAGAGTCTATCAAGCACCCGGTACATCTGCTTCACCGGTGCTTCATAAACTAGTCATTTCTCTGGGTAAAGATGTGCAGGTGTTGGGTTCCCCTCCACAAAATGGTAAAAGCAGACATACAGACGCTTGGGTGGATGTTTTTAATATAGGGCCTTCAACCATAGACGCATGTCCTTTTCTTTGAAAGCCAGATAGTTAGCTCTGTATGGTGTCCACTGTTAAAAGTACAAGATCCTTGAGGACCTTTTGGAGGTTCTTCAATTTAAAACTGACTGTGGGGAGCCTTCAAGAATTGAAAAGGTTTCTTTAGGGTTCCTTAAAGCTTATAAGTTTCAAATTGAGGTTCCTCCAAAAGTTCCTCAAGGATCTTATACTTTTAACAGTATACAACACTCCAATCTTTTTGTGTTGTGTCTGTAACTCTGTTGCTCAAGCTAAATTATCTTCTTCCAATTATTACGACGCCCTCTAACTAAGCATATGATACTATTTGTATAAGAGAAATTGAGGTTCTGGAAGCTGGATTGAGCAAAGCTGAAATGATGACCATGCTGGGTGGGGATCACGAGTTGAAATCCCAAGCCATGCCACTTTGCCATCAGTAGCTGCAATCCGCAAGAGCGCAGTTGACCGTGCTCTCTCTGGGCAGGTAGATGGCGCTTTCTCCCCTGATCACTCTTAAGCTGGTGCAGTGGCTGGCACTGGCGTCTGTTAGCTGGTGTGGCGGAGTTGGGGACCCAGTGCTTTCCTCTAAGTGGGTTGGTTACATGGCAAACACAGTGACTGGTACCACTAATTATTTTATTTGTGGATGTATCACAGACAAGATCTCCCTATCTGCTTCTTACCAAGAAATGTACTGGTCAGGTTCATCCAAGTGGGATTTTTTTGCGCGTTGTGTTATGAATGGGAAAGTGTAGTAGCATCACACGTCACTCAAACAGAACAGGCCGGTAAATCCTCATGTATGAATCAGCATATTACTGTGTTTTATCTGCTGGTATGTTGTAGAAATTTGGCCCGTTATCTCTTTTGAAAGCTAACTGTACTGAAGTGCCTGAATGATCTCTGTGCCACAGATCCGTAACGCTGCTGCTAACGTGCTGAGAGAATGCTGGCTGCTACATCGGACCACCCAGGCCAAGAACAACAATGGTGAGCATCGGCACCACCAGAGATGTCTGCTGGAAGCCATCCGTGTGTAAGTAACCAGCCTCCACCTGGGTGAAATGTGTGCAATCCATGTGTCATATCAGCTATAGTCATTATGCGTTCAATACAAGCAGGAGGTCATATCGGCATTAGCTTTACTATCTGTTTACGTTCTCCCAAAAGTATATCTGGGACGCCTATCGTTATTGTTGGATGTGATGTGCACAGGTGCTCAAATAGTGTACTGTAACATACTGTATATACACAGTCCACTGATTGGGTAGTCCACCACAGAGCAGATAGGTATTTGGGTGGCAGGTCATTCTCTGCAGTGCAGTGACACTGACATGGTGGTGGTGTGTTAGTAGTGTATGTTGCGCTGGTACGAGTGGATCAGACACAGCAGTGTTGCTGGTGTTTTTAAACACTCCAACTGAGAACAGTCCAGCAACCAGAAATGTCCAGCCAACAGCTGCCCAAAATGTGGGCAGCATCCTGTGAACACTGAAAAAGGACTAGAAGATGACACAAGAAGATCACAAACTGTGCAGCACAGATGAGCTTCTCTGGCTTTACATCTGCAAGGTGGACCAGATAGGTGGAGGTGGCTCATAGAGGGGACAGTGAGTAGACACAGTGTTTAAAAACTCCAGCAGCACTGCTGTCTGAGATCCACTCGTACCAAATCAACACACACTACTACCACACCACCATGTCAGTATCACTGCAGTGCTGAGAATGTCCCACCAGCATATACTTGCAAGCCCACTGGTTTGGCCTTCTCTCTGTCGATTGTTGTTGTCCATGACCTGTTGTTTACAGCCTGCACTAGCACCTTCCTGCAGATAAGGAGATGATTGGGAGAGGAGGTGTGCAGTTGGCCGGCCTCACTCCCACACTCTAAGCACAGGAAGTTCAAATGTGTGAAGTTCTGTGTGAGCGTTTAACAGCATTTGTGCAGGCGTCTGGCCTTCACAGTGATTCATGGCGTGTGTGTATGTGTGTTCAAGCTGCAACAGAATGAGCGTGTGTCCAAAGGCATCCATGAGGGTGGAGGGATTTTGGCCTTCCTGTTTTACAGTTAGTGAGACCACTAAAAATATTCTGGAAAGACAGCTGGGACACCAGCCTCCATTAACTCACAGTACTTTTAATGCATAAACAAAGTACATGTGATTTATTTGTGGCTTTAAAGCAACATTATGCGAGAAGTGGAATTTCTAGCTATCAAATAAATAATGCATTAAGACAGTATTGTGTGGTTCTAGATTAATATGGCAGATATATTTACATCAGCAAACTCCAAGAAAGGCTTCCATATTTTATAAAAGGCATCTGTCTTCTCATGTAACAGACTAGCAGTCCAAAGGAACGTATTCCAGGATTATTCTATGCCAGGCTGAAATTGTAGGAGCCTAATGTAATTACTGGGGAGACCCATGACAAGAAGGAGTGGATCCAGTCAATTTTCCCTTAGTATTTTCTCTAATTCCTGTAAGATAGCTTTCCAGTATTTCTGCAATTTGGGGCATAACCAAAAACAATGAATATTACTTCCAATATCCTTTTTTTGCATTTAGAACATAAAGGGGACATCTTATATTTGAATTTAGATGTTGTAAAGCTCTTGCAATGTTCTTTGCATTATCCCATATGTTTTCCCAGATCTTTTCTGTAAATTCTATCCCCAGCTCCCTCTCCCATATCAGTATCAGTCCCTCAGTACCAATACAAAAGTAAGATGTTAGGATGGCATGGAAACAATTGCTTTTCAATAAGTGAGACAGTAAAATCTCTCCATTACTTGATTAAATGTCAATATAACAGCATCACCACAGGAAGACAGACCCTTAAAGTCCCAGTGTTTAAATCCCCAAGTCCAAAATACCTGGTAAAAATAGAGGTCAGTCTACTTCTCTGTTTAATATTTCATACTATTCTCTACGCTCTTCCTGTATTGACGGTAACTGGGTTATTACAGTATAAAGAGCTAATTTCTTTAAAGACATTTTTTAGACATTTTGACTGGGATGCTTCAATATCTAGTCATATAGATATTATCACACACCTAATCCACTATATAACACAAATAAGCACTTATAAGCACACATTTACTTCATATCTAAGAGATCTAGGCCCCCTGTATCGCTTGATAATGACTGCTTTATGTAGTCTTCATTTATTTTAAATAAAAGAGCACAACCAGCTGTTTCATTTTTAATTGTTTTAAGTGAATAAAGTGGAAATCACTTGGATGGTAACAAAGTGTTATTTAATTTATTTATTTTTATTGGTCAGAAGGGCAATTAAACACTCCAGTTTTGAAGAATTCAAAGTTTCTGGCTATTATTTAGTGGTGCAGATCCCAGATTTCCGAGCCTGAGAGCCCCAGATCCCATTCTGGTGGCCGATTCTCCTTCACTTTCATGTTGTATTCCTTCTAAAAAAAAAATTCCTTCAGCTGTAAGCTCCTGTTTCACACAGTGACACACAGACACTGTCCATTTCTGCAAGCTTCAGCAGTAACTGCCGCCGCTTCCCCTGCAATATTGGTTTCCGTTCTGCTTTTTTGAAGCAGCAAATTTTCGTCTAAAGTTAGGCCGGCCTCAAAGCCACCACGTCCATCAACGCTGAGCAATAGATCGACTGTAATACCTAACCTTACCAGCTCCTTTCAAAAGCCCTGCAGGAACAGTATTTATATATCTGAGCATCATGGAACTTGGAGCGTCTGCAATGCTGGGTGCCGGTTTTAGAACGGTCACAAGAAAACTTCATTCACTCTTAAAAATCAAGGTGCTAAAATGGGTTCGTCGCGTGGTGCCACAGAAGAACCACTTTTTGTTTGTGTGTGAGGGTGAAGGAACTCTTAAGGGCTTTGTAGTAGCACAAATGGCAAACCTGCCATGTTTCCCACCCATCAGCCAAGCTCAAAAGCTGGGCTTTTAAATGGGGCTGGGCGTTCCTCCCTAATCAGTTGCACCTGCCTGTTATCAGGTGAGAGCTCCCAGTGTCTTTAAAAGCCCAGCCAGGACTGTCCTATGAACTCCTTCATAGTGGCCTATTGGTCACACAGAGTGCACTGTGTGGTGACCTCGCCTGAAATGGTCCAACTTGTGAAATGTGTGTTGTTGTTTTTTTATTCCTTCATGGAAATTAATTTTAAAAATTATTTTTCTCCATTTTCTTGGAGCAGCCTTTTTCTCTTTTGCCCCGCATTGTGCACAGAGAACTGTGCCACAAAGAAATGATGGCCAGGAAGGATCCTTCAGTTATGTCCTCCAAATTGCCCCAAGGCTGCATTTCTGGGCTGTATCTGAAGAGCCTTCACCTTCTGAATGGCCTTCTGTGATGTACTGGGCACTGCAACGAACTGGGAAGGAGATGCTGGGGCTAAGAAAGCCCAAGGACTCTCTGGCTACTGTGAGCCTCTTTGAGCCAGTGGGCTGTATATGGTCTATGTCTGGGTTTTGTTTGGTGCACGGTGTGTAAATATAGGCACTCTTGGTGGCTTTGCATTGTGGTCTGTTTGTGTGTGTGTGCTTCCAGGACTGAGTCAATCCCCGGGCTGAGATCACAGCCTAAAGAACTTGATGAACTGATTGAAACCAATTGAAAGGATTCTTTACACTTACATGTATATTCAACAAACAGGGTTCTTTAGGGAACCAAAAGCGGTTCTTCTGTGGCATCTAAAGCAACAGTAACCTTGTATAAGAAAGAAAACAAGACAGGAGTCATTTTGGACCTTTTGATTTAGTCCTGTACAAAATACAATGTAAAGGGCAGCTGAGGCCTGTCTCACTAAGCGGGGATGTCTTGCTTAAGCTCTATTCAGACGAGATTAGTTTTACATGGGGATGGAAGATGGAAAATTCTTGTTACTTTTTACTGTATTTATGTTTACCTGCATCTGGAGTTTCTACAAGCACAATCGTTCTTGATCATCGAAATGGTTCTAATAATATGTTTAGATGTTTAAAACCTGATCTGGCTTTGGCAGCAGCAGCAGCAGATTGTTCCTGGAAATCATTGTGACCCAGAAATGTTATGAATGTCCTTTTTTTGGGCTGCCTAAAACATAAAACAGGGATTTTGCATAGATTTCATGCCAGCATTTGCATATTGACATTCTGTGTGTGACACATGTCCGTTGGGTGGGTTGAAGTTGGCAAGCAGACGTTGACCATGACATGCTGCATGCCAAACCTAATCTGGGGCGAGTTCAGTGTGGGATTTTAGGTCATAAACTGCTCAGGGAACAATCAGGGCAAACATCTGACCAGTCAGGGACACCCTTTTGATGGTGACAGACTGTTAGAACAACCAGGACAAGCCTAACCTTCTCCAGGGTAGGTTAGGTGAGCAGCATAAGTTGCCCTGAAAAGTATGCATCCCAGTAGAAAGTGAGCCTCTGTTGCAAGACAAAAAATTGAAGTAAGCCTGAAGCTGCAAGAAACTGACTAAGCAAGAAATGGATCATGACAAATGTCACAGGTCTTTTAAAACATGAGTAAATTTGCTGTTCATTGTCTGTTGGGTACGGTGCTAAATGACCCCTATTTTGCCCAGATTTCGTCACCTGCGGCTGAAGCAGAGGAAACTGAGGGACTATACCAGTGAGATGGTGGACCTCTCTAAGGTAGATATATACACTGAGCAGAAATAAAGAGTGACTGAGTATGTCCCATTATGAATATTTCAATTATTATGGCAATGTCAGATTCATTACAATATACAGGTAATTACTCTTTTTCCAAAAAATGATCGACATCGAACAGACATTTAGTTGAGTTGTAGGACTATCAAACCCGAGCCACATCTGGAGTTACGAGGCTATGAAATCTATATACTGGTCTCTGCCTCTCACCGCGTCTAACTGGTGGATTCTGGTGTCCGTCATCAGCCTCTCATCTGTAATTGATGGTTTTGTGTGAAACTGACCAATGGACACTCAAACTGGTCTTCTGCCTATCGCTGACCAGTAAATAGCCTATATGACCATATAACCTCCTTTCAGTTTAACCTACGACTTGGGCCTACTTGAAAGCCCTAGCCATGACATCTACATCCTCTAGTGACTGGGACTGTAAAAATGCATTTTAATAATTTGATCAGTTTGATTTAATTATTATCAGTGCATCCCTAGTTTCCTTTTTTTATTTATTAGTGCATTTAACATTAGAAAATTACAATATTTAAAAACAAAGATCTGCTTGTGGATGTTCTTATGTAATGTTCTAACCACAGGCTAACTCCCCAGCCACAAGCTGACTTAGTAGTCACAATACAGCAAAACTCCTTAATCTGGCTACACTGCACTAGTATTATGGTGGCATTTGCATCCAGTTAATGGCCTTTGTTGAGTGCATGGAAATGACGGTGTCAGAGTGGAACATTAGTTTCACTCTTTTTGGCAAGAAAAAAAAAAAAAACATTTACCAACAACCAGGCAAGAAAAAGCATGAGCAATAATAATAATAGTTTTGGGGGTCTATATCTGTCTCTGCACCAACAGATGCAGATGATCATGTGTGACCTGAGCGCCAACTGGAACAATTCTTACCGCGAGCTGGAGCAGCGGATCATCTCCATGGAGCAGAAACTGGACGAGCTGGGCCAGTCTTTCCAAAGCACCTCCCAGCTGCTGAGCCAGGCCCTGCATCGCCGCCGCCTCGACCATAGGTACCCTTTGAGAAATTTCTGGCAGCGCGGTGTGTTAGGAAAGGAGGGAAAAAAATGACTAGCGGTCCTAAAATTTAAGAATTATAGATTTTTTTTTTTTGTCCTACTTCAGCAATGCAATACAGTATGCTCTATTGTCACACCCTTAGTAGCTATATTCCATAGGCTCAGGATTTCAGCATTGCAATTGAGAGGGCATTCCTCGCTCCCGTGGTTCTGGGCCCAATTCCAGCCCTCCGTGAGGGCACAACTCAAAGTGTCTGCACAAGAAGTCATTTGTTAATGGTTTATAATGGATTTTATAGCACTAGTCTCTGCAATACTGACATCACCGTCGGCTATAACATGTAACAGCATTTTATGGTGGGCCACAAGCAGCAGATGTGGCCAGAATTAACATAGACCAACATAACGAATTTCAGATGAACACATGTGGAACATATATTTTCCCACACTCAATCATTCTCTATTGTATTCAGCTCCAGTTTCCATTGTCCTTTGATAAAGTGTAAAGAGTTGTCTTGAGTATTACTCATTGGTCCAGTGGACCGGGACCAAGGCCGATCTAGGCGTATTTTAATCCCAACCCCGTTCAGAGTCGTTGCTTTAACCACGGTGGTCTGAGTGTCCTGAAGGCACCATTAACAGACGTTGCTGCCCGGCCGGCAGCAGTGCGGACGCTCTCAGAAGGTAAATAAGGAGTTGGGAGTCTGTAGTGATTGGTTCCCTTTTACAGTGGATGTTCTACATACAGTACAAAACAATTTCCCCTGTATTGCACAGCACCTTATGCATATGCGCATATGCCTTAGTCTTACAGTGCTGTAGTGGTCAGTGTGGCAGCCATGACAGTCGGGTTCAGATTCCCCACAGAGATAAACTGTTTACTGCGCACCATTCTATTTAGGTTTGATGTAAGCAGAAGGGGAAAGGTAATTGGTGAGGTCGCGTCTTACTCGACTCTCTTTTTCCAAACAGGTGACCTGGGACGGGCTTCTCTCCCGAGACGCCACGGCGGAGGCCGTCGCCCTCTCCCTGTCCTCAGGCGGCTGTCCGATCACAACTGCACAAGCCACTTACAGCGCGGCCTAAATGGAAGACCTCCATGATCCGCGCACCTTTCTTTTTCCACGGACCTCAAGAGCTGCAATGACTTTCTGCGAAAAAGAAAGATTAACAAACATCCCTGTGCTGCACCGGGGTACGGGATGAGGACAAATCAGATGTTGTATTTATGACGATATTTATGTTTATTTGCGACACTGAAAAAAAACAAAACAAGGAAAACGGAGAAGTGCTTCAATGTCGTTTGCTTTAAAGGTATGAAATCCTCTGGGCTTAATGAGGACAGTGGCACTGTGTTTAGGATGCAGTTTTGCAGTATTGCTTTGAAGGACAATCGTAAGTTTCCATGTTGTTCCATGTTGATACCGATGGAATTTCTCGTCCATTTAAGTAGTGATACAGTCCAGTCAGGCTGATATGTATATGTTACAGTTGTTCTCGGTTGCTAAAACACGCTTAACGAAACTGGGGTCGGGTTCATCTTTGTTGTCACTTTCTTAGCATAGGAGAAGTGTCCTCACTGGCCAGGGTGTCAACACTTTCACTTTTCACATGCTTTTTTTTTCTGTACGGTCAACACAGAGCTATCTCAGAGACGAACACAATACTTTACTGGATAAAAGTGTAAAACATTAAGTGTAACTGTAACATGACGTAAAGTCCTGGCCATAAATATTTGGAAACCCTCAGCATTTTGGTGTTGAAATTAAACATGAGTTTAATTTAGAGTATAGTGAGTATAGTGCAGACATTCAGGTTCAATTTGAAGGGGTATTTAGTGTAGAAATTACAACCAGTTTCACATATAGCCCAACCTTTTTAGGGGCTTGAAAGTAATGGGACAGTTGGCGATCGTTCGGCCGATTTACTCTAAACTGTGATGGATAAGAGATGATTTTCTTAAATAAAGAAAATAACTCTAACTCTCAATTCTCAACAGAACAGATCAAAATCTAATTCTCCAGGAGGTAGGCATAGCTGTGTCAAACCCAAACATGAATATTAATAATATCAGATTTTGTTTACTGGCACCTTTCCTGACACTCAAGGTCGCCTTACATCCCAAAGTTAAAAACACATACAATAAACAAATCAGAACATTTAATATTTCCCAAATTAAAAGCAATTCAAGTGAATAATAAATGAGGGGGACGTGTGCCAGGGTGAGGGTGCAGCATAGGAAAAGACTGTCCAAAGATTAATGGTTGTTCGTGCTTAAAGAAAAAAAACCTGCCAATGAAGACCGCAAAGGGTCTGAGAGATCGATGTGATAGTGTATGGATCTGAAGAAGGCCTGTAAGATGGGCAGGAAAGAGATTAGACCTTTGTTAGGAATGCGATCGGAGTGGATAGTCAACACGTGATGTAACCAATGTATGGACTAAAACATCAGACGAATGTTGTGACAAAACAGGCCGTCATCTAGAGATGTTTCAAAGGTGACACAAAGCAATCCTACAGGCTTTATTTGTATGATTAACTAAGAGAGTATTACCCAAAGTAACACCAAGGCCCTTAACCTGAGTAGACAGAGGCAAAGTAGATGGGAGTCACATAATGCTGTATATCATCAGCGCAACAGTGAAAACGGATACCATAAGGAGATGGAAGGAGGTACATATTGAACAGGAGTGGCTCCAGCACTGAACCCTGTGGAACTCTGTGGCGGACTATGGAACTCTTTAATCCTCTTTAGTCCTAAACCATTAAAGAGGATGCATCAACTCTCTGTAAAAAGAGTTTACACTACTAAGTTGTGAACTACTGGTAATCTTCCAAGTCTACTGTCACTCTCCAAAAAAAAATCTAATTAAGTTTACAGAGTTCCACAACATCATTAAATTGACAGCTGATACAAACATCATTTTGTCCAAGAATAATGGAAAGCGAGTATGGAGAAAGGAGGGAACTAACATCTCATCTGGCAAACATGGTGTAGGTACTGTTACAGCATTGGGGGCAGTAGCAGCTGAATGAATTCTGACTAAACCGTATAGGGCTGTGATACCATCTGCTCACATTCAGCCAAATGCTTCAAAACTCACCGGACAGCAGGGATGGGCAATTTCGGGTCCTGGCAGGCTGGATTCCTGCAAATTTAGTAGGCATATTTGTGCTGGACTCCGGCCCCTGTTGTCCACTCCTGGCGTTTAAGAACAATAATAACCAAAAGCAACACCCGACCTCAACCAAGCATATATTTCACTTACTAAAGACGAAGCTAAACATAAAGCATGTCCAGAACACGCAGGAACTGAAGACCGCTGCAGTTAAAAGCACCTAGTGATGTTTATGGGTCTATGGCAGGGGCGGATTCATTTCCAGTCTAAAGTGCCAGCTTTCTGCACAGTTTTGTGGTTTTCCTGCTCAAGCACACCTGATTCATCTCATCTGTTAATCTCCAGGTTTAGCAAGTGTTTTAGAGCAGGGATATTAGCAGTGATTGACTGTTTATTTAAATTGACAATTTAATGTATGAATGTTAGTTTGCCCAATTACTTTTAAGCCCCATTACTGAGATTGACACAGTTTACCAGACTTGGGTGTAAATAAATGTACAGCTGAAATTCTGCGCTTTGACCTCACATACCTCCTTTTGTCATGCACCACACTACTCCGACCTCCCAGCTGTAGTCATATAGGTGGATTATGCAATAACCAGACAGTCATCTGTCTTTTTCTTCATTCAAATCCTTTCAAATTCAGTTCTGACATAA
This sequence comes from Salminus brasiliensis, assembly GCF_030463535.1. Taxonomy (NCBI): domain Eukaryota; kingdom Metazoa; phylum Chordata; class Actinopteri; order Characiformes; family Bryconidae; genus Salminus; species Salminus brasiliensis. The sequence continues at coordinate 40,597,049 of NC_132882.1, forward strand.
AAATACTGAATCATTGGACCCCCTTTTCTTGGATTGACTGACAGGCTGGGTGTGCAGCTGCTATAATCATTAATGACCATCATCTGAGTAAACTACTCAGTGCACATCAGTTAAACCAGCAATCAGGCCTTTGTCATCAGCAGCCCGAGTCAATATGAGCACAACTGGCCATGCTCTCTCCCTTCATCACTCTTAAGTGATGTTAGCTGGTGTGGTAACAAGGACCTGGCTCTTTCCTCATGAGCGTGTCGGCTTCATGGTGGCAGTTCGTGAAAAGCAATTCTGTCCAAATTCATGACAAACAAGTGACCAGAGACGAGGAGATGGACGGGTAAGTCTCAGTGTGCCTAAACGTCAGGTCAGGTCAGGTCCACGCCAGGAAACCACCATTTAATTAAACTGTACTAATTCTACACAGAAGAGTACTGAAAAAAGTCCCCGTTACCTCAACACAGAACTTTCAGTTGTCTGAGGATCGCAGACATCATTTTTTGTCAAGGTTTGATGACGTCAGTGAGTGCGAATGGCTTTACGGCAGCCGCCATGAGTAGACAGGGGAGTGTACGCTGATTTAACCTAATCAAACTAGACAAGTTTACAACCAGTTCAACCGAGCTCGATCATGGTGGTCAACCAGCATGGCCAAGATAAGTGACCAACTTTACCTGTTACACCTGCAAGAGTACACTGGTCGACCAGCTTGGACATGCTCATAATTTTGGTCGACCATCGTAGTCTTGTAGGCATTACAGGTCAAGTTGGTCACTAGACAACCAGCTTGACTGAGCTCGATCATGGTGATCAACCAGCATGGCCAAGATAAATGACCAACTTAACCTGTAACACCTGCAAGACTACACTAGTCGACCAAAATGACGAGCATGTCCAAGCTGGTCGACCAGTGTACTCTTGCAGGTGTAACAGGTAAAGTGACCAAAATCAAAAGCATGACCAAAATCAAAAGCAGCACACACTTTGCTGGTCAAGCGCTAGCTTAATATCAAAGACCAGCTACCAGAATAAGCTGGTCTAGAGTTGGCTTTTTCAGCAGGGATGTTTTCCTCTTTACTTTCATGCATGTCGTACATTTCGTACCATCAGCTTCTCTGAAGTCCCCATAATCTACTAATAGAGCTTCTTGAGGACCCGCAGCCTCATCTGGACCTCTCTCACTTTCTATGAGAGCAAAAAAGTGGCAACACACTCTCATTTCCTTCGTCTACACGTTTCCGACGTCTACGCTTTTACACTATGACATACTCCACCACAGAAAGTACGTCTGGCAACAACAGATACACTAAAAACGCAACCCTGAACTGAAACCTTAACTAATGGCACCTTGGCTGAGCAACAGCTTGTACAGATATTACAGCTTTTATTCAATTCCGTAAACAAACCTCCCAGACGGTAAAAGCTCTCTTCACACTTTGAAAGCTCAGTCAAAACCTCAAGCAACCTTTCACACGTTTACTTTGCAAATCCACACACCCAAGTTCACCCAAATACCCTGCTCAACTAAAACTCCTACAATTCCTTTAAGTGTACTGTTAAAAAAAATAGCTAATTGAAAAATAATATACAAAGTCATATGAGAATATTATGGAATAAACTCGGCCCTTTATGTCAGCTCCACTGGCCATATAGGAGCACTTGTGTAGTTCTGTAAGTCCAGACTGTGGTGCATTTATTCCTCTGCATACTTCAATGGTCAGGACCCCACACAACCACCACACAGCAGGTATTAATTGGGTATTAATTGTGCCAGCAGCGCAACACACACACACACACACACACACTAACACACTACCACCAACATGTCATACATGTGTCAGTGCTGAGAATGACCCACCATCCAAATACTACCTGCTCTGTGGTGGTCAGTCCTGTGGGGTCCTGACCATTAAAGAACAGGGTGAAAGGAGACTGATTACAAAGTATGCAGAGAAACAGATGGAATCAGTCTGGAATTATAGAACTACACAGTCTTATATGGGAAGTCGAAGTAATAGTGAGTCCATTCCAAACCAGGGGTGGACAAGATATTCTGGGGACCAATTTTTGAATGAGGGCATCATATTTCCGGTAAGACAGATGGTTGGATGGTTCCTTAAAGAACTATTCTTTGTAAACGAGACTGAGAGCGAGAATGAACAGTGAGAGTCAACAGTCTAAAGAACATCTATATAATGTCAATATTCTAGATATCCTTAAATTGGTATAGAGCCTTTGCATTGCATCACAGGTTCCCAACCCTGGTCCTGGAGTAACCCCTGGCCTGCTTCTTTAACTGCTGCCCTGCTCCTACAGACACACTTCCAACTCTTGAAGGACCAGAGCTGGGAATCACTGTATTAGGCTATGTGAAGACCTGGAGACCCTTCTGTTTAGCTGTGTTTTAGGAATAACCCCTAAAACCCATAGAAAAGGGTTCTACTGAGTGCCAGACAGGTTTTTTTGACTCCTAGGAGCAGCAGACCCCCATTTGGTGTTATATAGAATCACTTTTAAAAAGATTCTTTAAAGAATCATATACAACAGGTTTATCCATGTTTCTAAATGTTCAGGGTTCTACAAATAGCCACTGCCTTTACTAAAGAACCACCTAAAGTTGAGTTTTGTTCTCTAAACAGCTAATGCAGACAAGTGGCCCAAAAAAAATGACCAAACAGGGCTGTGATTCGCAAAGGCACCTCAGTACAAAAAGGATTCTTCGATGGTCATGGTGTTCTTTATGGTAGAAGCCAACTGTTCTCGTTTGGGAATATCGCCCTCAAGTGGGTAAATATGTACAGTACCCTGCTAAATATCTTAGCATTTTCTGAGGAAAACAGGTGTTATCCTTGCTTTTGTATTAAAAAAGGTTTTTATGAGTAAGAACTAGATATGTCTATATCTGAAGCCCTCAATGCTGAAGCACCAGCAGAAATATTGACCAATATTGGACGTCAATCAGTTTCTGAACCTGTGCAAAGACTGGAGAGGGGAGATCAAAATGATTAGTTATCAATATAGAAATGTCCCATGATTTGGAAGGCTGCACTAGAAGCTTTTTTTGCTTTTTGGGCGCGCTGACTAAGCAAGATCTCTTGATTAAATCCAGATTTACCACATATCTCATCAATGTGCCAAACAGCTAGCAGATGCCATGCATTATCTCCAATCCTAAAACCACAGGCTAGACATTACATATGCAGAGACTTGGACATTAGCCTGTACTAGGACTGTGTTTGTCCAAATAATTAGCCAGGTATGTTGAGACTCTGCGGACAGTCTTAGAAACAGAAGTACTTGCCCAAATACAAAACATTCAAGTTTAAAAAACTGCTTTTAATGTTAGGAGTAATACAGCAACTAGACCCACCACCAATATGATGACAAAAAAATCCAGTTGAGAACCTCTTGTAACCTTTCGCTAAGCTAACCTACTTTTCCCGTCCACCGACCCCCACACAAGCTCTGTCCCATGTTAGCTACGTGGCTAAGTCTGAAGATAGAGAAGCTTTTTTGAAGCGTTTGCAGGATTTGGAATTTTTAAGCATATGCCACAGCAAAGCCGACGATCTGGTGAAACCCTGCCCACAGTTGCAGTGAAACACGTTCCTGCAGTCACGTCGCACAAGCTTTTTGGTGTTCGATGGCATGACCCTGAAGAGCACCCTCTGCTTGTGGCAGGCCAACTGATGGGTCCCCTGGAACGTCTGTCCACAAGCGGCGCACACGTACCGCATGGCCTCAGCGTGCTGCACCTGATGGCGCAGTAAATGCAGCCGTTGCTGGAAGGTCCTGCCGCACTGGCATCTGTGCAGACGTGGGCCGCGATGCTGATATCTGTGCCGGACACCTAGCGCGGGCTGCCTGGCAATGGCGCCGCAGTGCCGGCATGGGAATACAGTCTTGGAGCGCCAGCTCTGCCGCAGGCGCTTCTGAAGGGCCAGCTCCTGGCTTTGATTTACGAACATGGTGACTATCCTCAGGGGGTCCTGGGAAGGAGGGGGAACCTGGTCTGGGAAAGAGGAAATGCAGGAATCCAGATGGCTAATGCTGGATTGAACAGCGGTTGTACTATGGGTTAGGGTGGCTGCTGAACTAGAGATAGGAGCAGGAGCAGGTACAGGGATTATAACTGGTCTGACATTGCCTGGGAAACTCTGGCTCGTGGAAGGTAGTGTCTTCATACTACTGGCTGAAACGAGAGTGGATTTGGGAAACTGGACGGGTGTAGGTGAGAACGATACACTAACTTTATTGGAAGTTGAGGGATAAGTGGGGATACGAAGAGTGACTTTGGACTGATTACACACTGGGGCCGAGGTGCTGGACAGAGACATGGGCAAGGATGTAGAAGTAGAGACGAGAGGACTGGCGTCAAGAACCTGGTGATGCTGAGGCAGGACGCCGCCTTGGAAAACCATTTCTGTTGGTTTTGTGTTGGCTGGAGAGGAGGATGGGATTACTACCTGCATCTGTCCTGTGTTTGCCCGAGTAGCCATAAACACCGGTGTCACTGTGTCCTGCCCTCCGTTTAAGGTTATACAAGCCACCTTCTGGTCGCCATTTGGTGTAACAGGGACACTCACAGGTAACGTGGAATTGGCCACACCGCCAAGTTCCTGAGATGCGTCAACAATACTAATGACATTGTTGCTGAAAAGCATGTTCAGGGAGGAGGGAACAGTCAGGCTGCCGCCATTGTTGATCGGTTGCTTTGAAGAACCCCCAACAGCAGGTGATGGTACAAATTTCAGAATCATTGTAGCTGGGTTTTGGACATTGCTTGCAGTCTTTGCTGGAGTTACAACGGGCACCTTGGTTTTGCAACAAGAATGCACTACAAAACTGCTATGGTTGGGAAACACCTGGAGGCACGACGAGCAGATGTATTTGGTTAAGGGGTGCGTCTCAGCCTGATGTTTCAGCAGCAACTGGTCGCTCCCACACACTGCACCACATATGTAGCAGGTGGACTTTGGCATGCACCTGCAGCGCTCCGTTGGCTTTCCCATTCTTGGAACTTTGCTAAGACCACAGGAACTACAAATTTGAAGGTCTTTAGATGGGCTGGATTCAGGAGCTACATTGGGTTTTACAGAATTGAGAGACCCCTTATTAGATGAGCTGGGTTTGGGATGTACAGTTACTTCTACAGGACTGAGTGGTTTCTCATTAGGTGAGCTGGATTCAGGACGTGCACCAATCTTTACAGAATTAACTGACTTCTTGTTAGTGTTTATACAAATCTGTCTCTTTCGGACGGTCCTGGACCGAAGTAATCTTACGGAACCTTCCTCTGGGGTGGCACTGTTGCCATTAAACCCTGTATCTCTTTCTGTGCTCGGCTCCTCCATAGGGGAGCATAATGAATTATCTTGTGTGGAGTCACTTTCCTCCTTGATCTCATCTTTAACCTCTTCTAGATCCTCCTCAATAGGTGCACGCTCCCATAAGTTGTCCTCACTATCGTCCTCCACTTTGACATCAAGCTCCAGCTGCTCTGGCTCCACCTTAGCTGAGACAGAGGGAGACAGTGAGGATTTGTGAGTGGTGTCTTGTTCTTCTGGTTCATGAGGCTTACCTCCGGGTACCTGTGTTTTAATTACCGTTTCGTAAGCTGCCTGCAGTACGACCCTGCACGAATCAGTCACTCTTCCACTTTGAGGCAAAGAGCGAAGCACCACAACTTCAACCTTCTCTTTCTGGTCACCCTCAGACTCTGTGTCTCTAGTGTTTGGTTCACCATTGAGATCAACATTCTCGCTTTGTTCCCTGGAGGAACTGCGTGTGTTATAGGCAGGTTCTTGATTTGAGACACTGAGGGTTTTAATGCTACAGTAATTATGATCAGTGCAATTATCCTGTACTGTGGAGCTTGTGTTGCTGCTCTCTTTGTAAGCAGACTTTGCTGGAGTTGGACTGGGCTTTACAGGATTAACTGACTTGCCGTTAGTGTTCCTATAAATCTGCCTCTTTTTGACGGTCCTGGACTGAAGTAATCTTATGGAACCTTCCTCTGGGGTGGCACTGTTGTAGTCTCTGGAAACATCAGAGGCTGTATCTGTTTCTGAGCTCGGCTCCTCCATAGGGGAGTACAATGAATTGTCTAGTGTGGAGTCACTTTCCTCCTTAATGTCAAGGTTTTCCTCATTTTCTACCTCTTCTATGTCCTCCTCAATGGGCGCACACTCCCATAAGTTGTCTTCACAATCATCCTCCACTTTGACACTAAGTTCCAGCTGCACTGGCTCCACCTTAGCTGAGACAGACAGTGAAGGCTTGTGAGCGGTTTCTTGGTCTTCTGTTTCATGGTGCTTCTCCCCCAGTATTTGAGTTGTACTTGCTGCTTTGCATGTTGCCTGCAGTACGACTCCATACGTATCAGCCTCTACTCCTGTCTGAGGCAAGCAGCTAAGCAGTTTCCAGTCACCCTCAGAGTCTTTAGTGTTTGGTCTAGTATTATACACATGTGCAGGTTCACTATTGATAGTTTTCACATTCTGTTTTTGTTCCCTGGTGGAACTGCGTGTGTTGTATGCAGGTGCTTGATTTGAGGCACTGGAATCTCTGGGGCTTTCTGTGCTACAGTAATTGTGATCGCCGAGATGATCCTCCTTTGTGGTCCTTGTGATGCTGCTCTCTCTTGTCTCCTGCATGTCTCTCAGTGGAACCTCTTCCTCCTCATCCTTCACACACTTTACCTCCACCTCCTCAGTCTTGATGATGATCTCCTCCACGTCCAGCCACAGAGGCTTCTGTGTTTCTGATTGAGGTAGCTTGAAAGCCTCATCAGGTGGCTCAACTTTCCCCACAAAATGTTGGCCCATGTGTTGGTTCATATGCCACGTATTCCAAAACATAACTTTGCAGCTATCACAGAAGAGACGGTAGTTGGGATGGGCATTTTCCAGGTGCAAGGCCAGGGAGATCGCACGGGAGAAAGTCACTTGACACAAGTGGCAGCGCACTTCGTCCTTGTGCACGTTAAAATGCTGAATTAGGTTGTTGAGAAAAGTGAAGGTTTCTCCACACACGCAGCACACGCAGTCTCCATAGCCTCCATTGAGCCCCTGTCCTGGGACAAGATCGTCCTCCTCACTGGAATCCTCATGAAGACTGTAATGCTTGGGAACGATCCACGGAAGGCTTCCCTAAAACAAGAAATTCACAAAGAAACAAATCAGAATCAATCAACCGCAGTTCTTGAGCAATGTGTCAGGTGATAAATTAACTGGAAAACTTCCTGCACAGTACAGTTAAGCAATTAACATTCCACTGTCCTCTGTGGGAGGCCCAGTTTACCTCTATTTTAGATCAGAATGGCTCAACTGTCTGCATCATAAACTATCTGCTCAGTGCCATATAAGGTCTATGTTAACTGTAGGTCCACCTTGTTATCTTTTAACCACAGATTATAGCCCAACTGTTGTAATGGTTATGTCCTAGATGTCCTTTAGCCCTTTAGAATGTTTCAGTTTTTGACCACAGAACAATTCATCTGGATATTTAAGAGATATTTTTCAGTTAGCCAGATAGCCAGTCCAATAGGAGTTTGTAAGTGAGATTTCTACTGGACAGTCTTCACTTCTGCATAGATCTATTAAGCTTCTATTTATCTAACCACTAATTTTATATAGTTGAATACACCCCTGGAAAGATATTGTGGAAAATATACCAATCGCAACCTAGCAATGATACTGATGTGTGTCAAAACCCCAGCAATGCTGATGTGCAAGATACACTTATATCCGCATCAAACATGTAAACACATCGGTGTTACTGCTGAACTGACAGCGGTTCACAAACTCAGATCATATCTGATCAACAGAAAAAACAGACAGAGAATGAAATGAAAACATCAGTAATAGCTGTGAACACCCAGAACAGCACCAAAAAAAAAAAAAACATCAAAAAATGTATTGCTATATGGTTACTAATGCAGGACAACCGATACACTGCAGTCATCTAGACATTTGGCTCTTCTTGAGTGCAAAAACATCAAATATCAGTTTGAAAGATCAGTCAAATTTAAACATCTGGGCCATAAGGTTAACTCTAATTTTAATAAGTATCTGCCGATATCACCGTGATCCTATTCCACAGAGCATCCCTAATGGCAACAGATGGCCTAGAGTTAGCCAAATTCAGGCATTTTCTGAAAGACATTTCGTCTCGGGCTAAAAACACTGACGCACCATAACACTGCAGGGTACCACTTACACAAATTCACTCAGACACCTGGGGCCATAACACCATACTAAATCCAAGAGTCCTTCGGCAAGACTCCTAAAGCTACATTCTGTGATGCCAGTAACGCAATGTAATTTTCGCAATTGCTCCCAATTAATCACAAACACGACTGCAAAACACAAGCGACACAAGCAACACATTCATTTCAGGGAAGTTACGGCATTATATGCCTTATAATTCCAGCCATCATCTTATCTGCAGCTTCCTGGTCAAGGTCAATGTGATTCTGGCCTACTTGGAATAATTGGCCAGGAATACCCTCTGGATACATTCGCTCAAACACTTACACCTAGGTGCAGATTTCACCTACTAGGGCCAATTAACCTACCATGTGTGTTTTTCGGGAGCAAACGGAGGTACCTGAAAAAAAGTTCACACAGACACAGGGAGAACACACCAAACTCACAAGCGAGGATCAAACCTACAACCTTAGACTAGAGTTTAGATTCTCTGCCCGAGCCCAAGCCCAAGATTATGAACCCACCATTTGCTCTGGTCCCGTCGGGTCGGGATCAATAAAATAGTCTGTGATGTAGGTAGGGCTGGGCGATGTGATAAATATTGTGTTTCGCGAAAAAAGGCTTTAAATATTGTGATATAGTATTTTTACCATAACACATGTAATCACACACTAAAAAACATAACTAGTGACAGATTCTTATAAACTACTATTGAGATACTCTCCCGTACTGAGTACAGTGATTTCTATTCAACATCTGCTGCTCTTCATCTTAAACCAGACTAATTAAACTGTTTGTAAGGAAACCTGCAGCTGATCAGTGTTTATTAAGCACCAACAGTATCCTCAATATTTATTATAAAATTGATTATAAAAAATTATAGCATATTGTTATCACCATAACAAAATGTATCATGATGCGATAAAAAATCGTCATATTGCTCAGCTCTAGATGTAGGCCTACATTTTTAATGCAATTTTTTACGTTGAATATACAGCTATGGCGTAATAATTACAATATTACAAAAAAGTTACAAATCACACTGTGAGCGAAGAAAAATCTGCACAAGTGGCCTGTAGCCTATAGCCTATTTAATTTTGTTTTGATAAGACTACATTTAGTTTGATAGGCTATAATAGGCTTTTATTATTTAAAGAATATCCAATTTTGTCTTGGTTTATTTTGCATGTAATTATGTTTTTGCTGGGGTTTTTTTGCATGTTTGCACTTAGGCTATATGCTTAAAATAAAAATGTTTGCTTGTTCAGAAAGTATTTCATGTTCTTAAACCTTGTTCAATAATATTAGAGTAGAGGACAGTCATTCAGACATCTTTCTGGCAGCCTATTTGGCCGATGTTTAGGCCCGCGGATCATTGTTCGCTTTCTTCTGTGTCGCACTGTCCATTAACATCATTACGAAGATTTCGCTCATTCAAACAACAAGGAATTGTAGTTAAAAAGGTCAGTATTACTTACTAAAGAAATGTCTTGTTCAAATCGGGCTCATAATGTCTCATGAGTTTATGGGACGGGTAGGGTCTGGCTGTATTTATGGGGGCCGATCTAAGCTCTACCACCTCAGACCTCCCGCTGCACCACTATGCCTCTCTTATAATAATAATAATAATAATAATAATAATAATACACAAAACAATAAGCCTGCAGCCTTTAGAATATTTAAAGCATTGAATGGGAGGGAGGGGAACATTTCAAATGTTGCAATAAATATTCATCATACACGAAAATCACAAAACCTGGTCTTGCCGCAGCAAAGTTCAGCAGATTAGTAAATATGTTACATCATATTTTGAATCATTAATGAACTGCAATTTGGCAAAGGGTGACCAGGCATCATGTGTTTGCTCCAAGCCAGCCCCTGTTGGGGAAAGAAATGCATGACACCCCTGGGTGTCACCCTTCTAGCCTGTAATCCACATCCTGAGACCATCTACAAGACAGGTGGACCTCAAGACGTGCTCAGAGAGTGAAAGCACAAGGTAGAGCAGATGTTTATAAAGTTCTTTACACGTTTACACACCATGTAGGACTTTTTCCCCTCCTGACTAAAGACCACTCACTTCAGCCTGCTGTGTCATGATGTTGACGTCTTGCTGCAGGTCCTGCTCAGTCCCGAGCTCGTGTGCGGTCTTCTCACAGGCCATTTCCATGGCAACCTCGCTCACACACTGCAGCTGAAACACCCGATATACAGAGTTGAAATGAGGAGGAGAGACTCCGCGTGAAGCAGGAAAACGCACGTGACTGGAAAACAAGCGAAGAGGGGAAAGTGGGCACTTACAGCATGTCTCTCTCTCTCTCTCTCTCTCTCGTCTGTTTAGCCAAACAAAACAAACTCGGAAGTTTGTGCGAAGTCGTTTTAGGGTCTCGTATTAAGGTGCTCTTCTTCAGTCAGAAATGTGGGGGTTTAAGAGGGGGGGGTGAGGGGGTCGTCCACCACATGTTTTAAAGTTTATCAGCACACGGAACCAAAATGTTGTCTCACTGTTTCCCAGCTACCTGATGATACATTCAGTGAAACACTGTCGAACCTCGGCCATTAAAGCGCCTGTCAGCGCAGTTATCTCCAGTTCCACACACAGTTTATGTCCTTTTCCTATTTTTGCCATAAATGTTCTTTTTTTTTCAAGAGACCATTCCCTCTCGTTTCCTGCGCATGCGAGCTATTTCGCCAGTAACTATTGCGCACGCGTGAGTCCGTCTGTTAATTCAGTCTTGTTTTCACAACAGGTCTGTCGTCAGTTCCGTCCGGACACATATTCAGCGTAAACCGACTTCTATTACAAGCGATTGTCAGGAGTAGCAATAATAAAGTGTTCCCACTCCATTTTAGGATTAACATTTAGGAGCTATGAAGTTTGCTAGTACATCTTCTGGGGGTGGAGCTTCTTTCTTGCCACCATAGACCTCTAAGTTCCTCAGAGTGTCGTCAGAGCCATGAGGAGGAACCATGGCGCTTGGTGTGACAACAACGCATACCGCTGCTACCCGCCCCGCCTCCTCAGTAAGCCCCGCCTCCGCATGTGGATTTCTCGATTTCCCGCTGTGACTTATTAATGATTAATTAATTAATTAATTAATTATTATTAATAATAATAATAATGATCATTTTTTTCCAAAGCAAACTGATTTTGAACAGCAGGACGCTTCTGAGTGCTGATTGGCTGGTGAGCAGTAACGTCATCCGTGACGTCATTAACACTTTGCTAGTGGGACACTGACTGTCCATGGTGGGAGTGTGTCAGTAAATCAGAGAGTGCACCTAGTGACCTAACATTGTCCCCTCCTTATACATGCATTACCCAGCAGCATCCCCACTGTGTAGTTACCGAACACTGTCCCCTCCACATACCTGCACTCCCTAACATTGTCCTCTGCTCATACCTACATTACCTAACATCGTCTCTTCACAATACCTGCATTTTGGAACGTGGTCCATTCCTCATACCCAGGTTGTCATTGAAACTGCCCAGTCCCTATGTCCACATTACTAACACTGCATGATGCCCCAACACATGCATTACTTAACACCATCCTTACCCCATACTACCCCGTCTACATCCCATCCAACGTCACCCAACACTGCAATGTCTAACAAATAATTGATGATAAATAATAATAACAAATCATTTCCCATCTGCTGCTCTTTATTGCTGCAGTTTCTACAATTTATTCATTTTGCTTTAGAAATGGGTAGAAATGAACTCCTTCTGTCTGTCCGGCTATCAAGTGTCCCCCAGGCCCATTCTAACCAGATCTGGAGCTTTACTTTCTATATTTATCCACAGAAAGCACCACCACTGCTAAAGACAAGAAAAAGCTTTAAGGTGAACACTTGCTGAGCAGTGATTGAAGGGCCAAAAATGCTATATATGCTTTAGAATGATACATGTTGTCATCCATTCTACTGTCCCCACTCCTGTGCTCTCTAATCTGTGGGGTCTTACTTATGCGGATGACAGGAAGGGACCCTATAGCTCACATCAACAGCTGCAGTGCCCATCCAGGAGTGAGCCAGGGCATGGTATGATGTCTTGATGTGATGTGGTTGCACTTGTATATCTACCCTTAATATCTACTGGTGTCCCATCCGCTCAACATTAAAAAAAAAATTAATGCAGTAGTGCGTAAATATCTGTAAATGTGTATATAATTATATCGGTACGTTTTGGGGGTTTTACAGCTCTCTATTACTCTATTACAACTTATTATTCTTTATTCTATTTATTGTTTAGTGTATTTTTCTCTTATAGTGTTTGCTTTTTCTGTTACATGTCATACTTGAGTTGCTCACACCAAGTTAATCTCCTTGTATGTGCGAAAAGGTTTTTTGCTTTCTGTCACTGGGGCCACAAACCAGGGTGTCAACATTCGGAGGGTCGCGGCCTACCACCAGACTGTAGTGGTACAACCCCTCACTAGTTCATCAATTTAGGTGGAGTTAGTTACATATCAGACCACAGTTCTGTTAGCATAGGCATTATTTATGCTAACTAGTAATAGAAGGCATTAATGACACAAGCCTGCAAAATGAGTGTCATGATATGGCCAATATAACAGAAATCTAAATGACATGCTTTACATGTTTTAGACCACAAATTAAATAATTCACGATAGTGACAATAATAATGATAACAATAATAAGTAATATTACTCTTAAATACTTAAACCTATTATTCCTTTTTTATTATTATTGTTAATCATGACTAATTTTCAACATTAACAGGCAACCAGAAGGGTACAGCTGCACCCCTTCAAATTCAGCAAGTAGTCCAGAAACGCCCCTTGGACTGTCCATGGTGGGAGTGTGTCAATCAATCAGAGAGTGCATCTATCAGCTAGAAGCTATTTTTAGTGACCTAACATTGTCCTCTCCTTATACATGCATTACCCAGCAGCATCCCCACTGTGTAGTTACCGAACACTGTCCCCTCCACATACCTGCACCCCTTCAAATTCAGCAAGTAGTCCAGAAACGCCCCTGGCAGAGTTCTAGACACACAAGTTATTTTCGACCACTTGGGGGCACACCAGCCTTGTCTGGAACAACAAAAGTGTGATTTCTAGGCATAAAGACTTTTGTTGGAAAGTAGGGATGATGTATGTGAAAATGTGTGTCTTTATTCTACAGAAACTGAATTAAATTGACTGAATGTAAGCCTGCTAAAAGGTTATTTTGGACTGAGAACTTCAAAATCAGAGAAAAATGAAAACAAGGCATATGAATCAATCATAACAGAATAACTGATGTTTTTTTTTAATCCCAAACATCTATTCTTACAAAGAAAACAAGAAAATACAACATTGAAGGAACTCCCTGAACTCCCTGAAGGTTGCTCCCTGAGGCATCAATTCCAGCTCATTTGGAAACTGTGGAGATGATTCCATCATTAAAAAGCTGACTTAACATTAGTGTTTGTACAAATCTGTCTCTTTTGGACGGTCCTAGACCAAAGTCTTCTTATGGAACCTTCCTCTGGAGTGTCACTGTTGTAGTCTCTGGGCACGTCAGAGGCTGTATCAGATTCTGAGCTCAGATCCTCCATAGGGGAATAGAATAAGTCGTCTAGTGAAGAATCACTTTCCTCCTTGATGTGTTGAAGTTGTCCTCGTCTTTTACCTCTATATCCTCCTCAACTGGAGCACGCTCCCATAAGCTGTCCTCAGCGTTGTCCTCCACTTTGACTTTGGAGTTCCAGCTGCACTGCCTCCAACTCGGTATGAAGCACCACAACTTCAACCTTCTCTTTCTGGTCACCCTCAGACTCTGAGTCTTTAGTGTTTGGTTCACCATTGAGATCAACAATCTCGCTTTTTTCCCTGGAGGAACTGCGTGTGTTATAGGCAGGTTCGATTTGAGACACTGAGGGTTTTAATGCAACAGTAATTATGATCTGTGGTCTTTGCTGGCATGGCACTGGCTTTTACAGAATTAGATGAGCTGGATTCTGGACCTGCACTGGCTTTTACAGGATTAATTGTAACTTTGACTTCTCATTAGTGTTCAAATAGGTCTCTTTTTGACGGTCCTGGACCAAAGTAATCTTAAGGAACCTTTCTCTGGGGTGGCACTGTTGTAGTCTCTGGAAACATCAGAGGCTGTATCTCTTTCTGTGCTCGGCTCCTCCATAGGGGAGCATAATGAATTGTCTTGTGTGGAGTCACTTTCCTCCTTGATCTCATCTTTAACCTCTTCTAGATCCTCCTCAATAGGTGCACGCTCCCAGAAGATGTCCTCACTATCGTCCTCCACTTTGACACTTCTAAGCTCCAGCTGCACTGGCTCCACCTTAGCTGAGACAGCTGTTTAGCTGTTTCTGATTGAGGTAGCTTGACAGCCTCATCGGGTGGCTCAACTTTCCCCACAAAATGTTGGCCCATGTGTTGGTTCATATGCCACGTATTCCAAAACATAACTTTGCAGCTATCACAGAAGAGACGGTAGTTGGGATGGGCATTTTCCAGGTGCAAGGCCAGGGAGATCGCACGGGAGAAAGTCACTTGACACAAGTGGCAGCGCACTTCGTCCTCGTGCAGGTTAAAAAGCTGAATTAGGTTGTTGAGGAAAGTGAAGATTTTGCCACACACACAGTCTCTATAGCCTCCATCACGCCCTTGTCCAGAGAAGAGACCCTCCTCCTCCTCACTGGAACCCTTTTGAAGACTGCAAAGCTCTGAAACAATCCATGGAGGGCTTCCCTAAAACAAGAAAATCCCAAAATTACAAATCAATCAACCAGGAACGGTAGTTTTTGAACATATGATCAGGTGACAAATTAAACCTCTAGCAAAACATACCTAAACTAAATGATAACTAAACATACCCTCTAAATTACAGCCTTACAGCCAACATCTTCTAGCAAGTTTTCTTGCTAAAAACAAACAAACAACAACAACAACAACAACAAAACATACCTGGAAAAACATTTTGGACAATGGACCACTTTCAACCTAGCAATGATACTAATGTGTGTCAAAATCTAAGCAACGTTGATGCGCAAGATACACTTCAGCATCAAATACGTAAACACGCTAAACAGACAGTAGTTCACCAACTCGATCATATCTGATCAACAGACAAACAGACAGATTAATAAATATCAGTAATGGCTGTCAAATTGTCAATAACCAGAGATGAACTAAGAAGATTAACGTCACAAGGAAATACTACGTATTTCTATATGGCTGCTAATACAGACAACAGATAAAACGCAGTCATTTTGGAGTCATCTAGACATTCGGCTCTTCTGGAGTGCAAGAACATCAAATATCAGTTTGAAAGATCCATCAAGTTTAAACACCTGCCCTATAAGGTTAACTCTCATTTTAAGTAAGGTCAGTAAAGGTTACCGACATGGTCCTATATCACAGAGCATCCTTAATGCCAAAAGATAGTCAAAAGCTGAGCTGTGTAAAGTCTGGACCCTCAGCTATCGGCTCCTCTCTTAGCCAACGTCACTTTTTTCCCTCTCCTTTCCCTACTTTGCAAAATTCTGGGGTTGGATTTACAAAATCTGCGACTGCGACTTACGGATCAAGGTTGGGGTGATTCTAGTACATCACAGGGTACCACTTCCACCCATTCACTCAGACACATAGGGGCAAGAACACCGCACTACACTCCCCTACCAGTGTAACATGACTTAAATGCAAGTCACTCTGGATCAGAGCATCAGCCAAATATCATTAATGTGATGTAAATGCCCTAAATCTTCCCAATTCATCCAAAACACAACAGCAAAATACTAGAGGCACAAGCTACATAGCTGTTAGTTTCAGGTTAGTTACTGAATGATATGTCTAATAATTCCATCACTCCATCTTCTCCCCTATGTCTTCCATACCAAGGTCACTAACTGGAATCATTAGCCAGGGATACTTCCTAGGCAGGGCACCAGTCAATCACATACAAATTCACTCACACACTTACACCTATGTGTGTTTTTGGGAGCAAACAGAATAAGGATAGAATCTCCCACCTCAGGCCGCTGGAGCTGTGCAGCACACGCAGTACCTGCTGCATCACTGTGTGTCTTACAGTTAAAAGGCCAGACAAGCCTCCAGGAATATTAGAAAACCATGTTGGGGGTATAAAAACACCTAAAAGTAAAAAAAGTTGTTTTATAAAGAGCATATACAGTCTTCGAAGCAGTGTGCAGAAACACTGCACTTTAAATGAATCGATTCATTTCCGAATCGGATTTTTGAACTACCGTTTATGAGTTTAAAGAATCGGTTTGAATATTATAAGCACACCAATCCAATTATCACGTGTATTAAAGCATAGTAGTGTATTAGTCCCCTGTAAATCAGTAGATTTCAGGAACTGAGAGGGGAGAGATTCTACATACGAGAACTGCTGTCTGGGTTCTTTACTAGTCAGAGGTTTATGGGAGCGCAGCAAGGAGAATTGAACCTCTACAGTTCAGAGACTTCAAGGTCAACTGGAAGAAGGTTCTTTGGTCTGATGAGGCCGGCCATCAGACTAGGCGCTGGTTGGCAGTCATGGGTGTCTTCGTGGCCTTCCCTCACTGGTCTCCTTCTTGCCCGGTCACTCAGTATGTAAGGATTGCCTGCTCTAGTCGGATTTGCACATGTGCCATACATTTCTTACTGATCAATTAAACTCAACTGCAGTGACTTTGAATTTTTTTTGTGTCCATCCCCTGACTTATATGTTTCAGTAACCTATACAACGCCGCCTTGTCTCACATTCAGTTTCTCATCTTCTTCTCTTTAATGTCTACAGAAAGAGACACACCATAAAGCATTTCTTAAGGTGGATGAAGCTGCAGTTTCTACAACATGGAAATATTTTAATTATATTTTGTGTGTGTCTCTTAATTAGAAGTGGGTTCAGTGTCCAGAGTTACCTCACAGACAAATCCAAGCTTTTGTGTTTGGCTTTGGAAATGGGTAGTAATTAACATCCTTTAGTCCATCTGGCTATCAAGCATCCCACAGACCCATTCTAACCATATATGGAGCTTTACGTTTTATAATTATTCATAGAAAGTACCACCACTGCTAAAGACAAGGAAAAGCTTTAAGGTAACATTTGCTAAGCAGGGATTGATTGAAGGGCTTAAAAAAATAATGATTTAGATGGGTCTCCCCCAAATTCCAGATCAACATCTGTAGTGCTCATCCAGGACTGAATCAGAGCATGGTACGCTTCTTGATGTGAGGCTTTGAGCCACTGCCACCCCCAGGAAAAACCAAGTCCCTTTAATATCTCCTGCTAAGTAATAGTGGTTCAAATCCTCATTAACTTCCTCATCAACTGAGGCGGAGTTATAGGTGCAGCAGAA
Organism: Salminus brasiliensis; assembly: GCF_030463535.1. Taxonomy (NCBI): domain Eukaryota; kingdom Metazoa; phylum Chordata; class Actinopteri; order Characiformes; family Bryconidae; genus Salminus; species Salminus brasiliensis. The sequence continues at coordinate 40,614,581 of NC_132882.1, forward strand.
CTGAATTTTCAACCACTTGGTGGCACACCAACTAGGTGTGGATCTGAATTTAATTGACAGTACAATATACACAACAATTGTTCACATGTAAGCCTTCAGATATTTCTGTTATCAGAACTATATACTGATAGTTCTTTTGGACTGAGAACTTCAATATGTGCACAATGATGAAAAATAAAGATTAAAAATAAGAATATGAATCAAACATGACAGAAGAACTGCTGTTTTTTAATGTCAAATAAATATTACAAAGAAAAAAATACAGTTGTCTGAAGGATCTTTACACTGTGCAATCATTCTGATCTTGCTCTACAGTCCTAATGTTGCTCCCTGAGCCATCAATTGCAGCTCATTTGTAAACAGTGGAGATGATTTTACCACCTGGTTCAGTTGGTTGGTGCAAGATTCAACGCGGTGAGCAAACACACATTTGCTGTATTTCCCATTTCAAAATACAACAACTCAGCAGCAAGTGCAACCCACCACTGTCGTCCTTTTAATGCATCCACTGCTCTAATCACGACAGCTGGCCCCATTCTGGTCGAACATGTTAGTCAACAGTGCCCCGCTCTCGTGGTGCATGCGGTGCTCTCTGGTCGAGCCTCGGAGCATAGAAAGGAGAGACCTTTTCCATTTCTTGGTTTTAGGCATGTCTGGATTTATGACAGTAAGCGGCTATATTCGGACAAGGCAGAGGATTTCTTCACACCATCCCAAATTCTGGCAGCATAGTGAAACCTGTGCAAACACAGAACATACAAATGAAGAAGTACAACTGGAGCATTCAGCACACCATCACAGTCATATCATCATCAAACTGCTGGACACTGGTTCATAACAGATTTAATTTCATAACAAGACAATTTATTATTCAAATTGCTCAAATGAATCACTAAAATGATTCATTGATGATGCAAATTGCAATCAGATCAGATAAACAGTCCTCTTTGTTCTTTCAATGATTTCTGGTATGATGCAAAAATAAATAAATAAAGAAAGAAAAAAATGCATGGACAAGAACCCAAAATGAGTTATATTAATATGTTATATGGATGAGGAACAGACACCTGCTGGTGAATCCACAAAAGTGGATGGTTTTGTTGCCCTGGATTTACCATACCAGTTTTTTTCTGTGAGGATGGTGTGCGACAGCTGGTTGCGGGACATGGCTAGGACTTGGCTGCGGAGTTTGGACACAAGTGCAGAGAAGCTGGGGTGGCCTCTATAGCCAGGCAGCAGAGAGAAAAGCGGTGTAGATCCAGACCCTGTAGTAAAGGACAGGAACAGTTACTTGTTTTAATTTTATTGCATGGTATAAAACCCAAATATACACACACACACATTATGCATATATTTATAGTGAATATCTTTCTACCAAAAAGGCTTCAGTGATTCTTCACTGACCTGCTCGTGTCAAGGCTTCGTCACCATCGTTCTCCAGCAATGGCAAAAGGAAGAGGTTAACTTCCGTTCCAAGATAGTCTCGCTCTAGTCCAGGGAATATATTACAGTCCAGCATGGACAATGTGCCTGGAAAAGCATAACATGACACCAATGTATTTAGTCAGGGTTGCTGCACAATTCGAGATATATGCATGATATTCGTCTTTTCAGTGTGTAGGCCTTTTTTAGTCCTGCCGTAATTTAGCCTTTCCTCTAGAGGTGGTCTACTCTGAATCAGTTTAATATACATATACATTTCAAAAATCTAATATAAAACCCTATGTGGACTGGATGACATTTAAAGGTCTTTCATGGGGGCTCCTTTGTGTATTTATTGACCGATTAAGCGTTTTCCACTGAATTTAGTGGTTGTCTAATCATTTTAGTCTTCCCAGGAAGATATCACCTCATATTGTTTAAAAAACTATATATAAATAATAAAAATAAATAAATAAAATTTTGGTGGCTAGTCTTTGCGTGCATGTATCAGTGCCCTTCTTGGAGGATATTAAACACTTTCCAGATTGTTAAACAAAAACTTTCTGAAATGAAATCACAGCTCTGTTGTGAAACCCAGTGAAACCCTGTTTATTATTATTAGCTATTTTTGTTATTTTTGTCATATTTAGAAAATACAGGTTAAAGTGTTCTCAGACACTGATGACAGTGGCTCAAACCAGTAGTGGTAAAGATGGACATTATAACAATACTTTAATAAATTATGTCATCATACATGTCTCATATACACGTCTGAGCATATTGTGAATTTGGTCAGTACATCTACACTACTAAACAACACTTTCATTGCAAAGACAGCAAAATCCTGTTGAATGGCTTTAAATAAAGCAAAGTATGCAAAAGCTTTAAACACCGAAATCACTGTACTTATTATTTTGGATAGTTTTTATACTAGATAAGTGTTGCTTGGGCCAACCTTTATATTTCAGGTGAGAATGAACCATCAGCTTCTCCACCACCATGTGCATATTCTTCAGGTTTCGAGGACAGAACTCCTCCCTCCTTGCTTTGTTCTGCAAAAAGACTAAATAAAAAAATTAAATATTAAAAATATTAGCACATTTCTTTATCTGAAAGTTGATTCACATTGTTAACTACAGGTTTGAGATGCAAGGAGAGTCCAGAATGAGGTCAGCAGAACTAGGAGGAGCGGGTGATAAGCTTACTGATGTGAGGATAGTACTCAGATCCATCATCTGGCCCTGAGGATCCAGTGCTGTCGTGACTAGCAGATGGAGTTGAGGGCTTCAGCATCTCAGCAGTTTGAAGAAACCTGACAAACACAATAAAGCCACAGTTTAGCTTTCTAGCTTCTTAATTATTGGAAAACTGTGAAGTGACAACTCTCACATATTTCAAAACTTTTATTATTTTATTTTTTTTATAAAAAAAATATATAACTTTTGTATAGTTTATGAAGTTATGCAACCAACTGGTTTTAATATTATTAAAAAAACTTAGACTTTTGACATTTAAATAGTAGTGTGGGTCATTTCAAAAGTACCTACAAACTGTAAAAGAGGGCTGAAACTATGGTATGATAACCACCTCATAAAAGATCATGGCTTTATGGTATAACAGTATATGGTATTTTACAGTTTTACTTATTATCATCATCATCATACAATCATACAATGACCCTTAACGAAACGAAATCAGGAGGAGAGTCTGGTGTGTGTCTTTGTTGATTTGTACATTACACTGGTACATGATATAATAACCATTATAAAATACAATAATAGGATTTTCATGTCATGGTATACCTAAAAACCAATATACCGCTGCAACCCTGGTTCAAACATTTTTACTGTAGCATTTGAGTATTATAACAGTTTTTAAAGTTTTTTAGAACATGGTCCAACCTGTACAAGTTAATATCTGTGAACCAGTCTTGAACCACGATTACAACATGGCACACCGTGAAGAGAAAGGCAGCTATCTGCAGGGACTAAAGGAAACAAAAGGAAACAAAAGAAGACAATGCAAGTTAAAATCAACATGGCTCAAAGAGGAATTAATAAAATGTCATATCAATCAAATATTCATTTTAAGGATGTCCTGACCCAAGCATGTTTTAATGGATCAGGTATTGGCTATTTTAATCTCAATCCAGTTCTTTGTTTTAACACATTGTCCAGCGCACCATTTACATTATTAGCTAACGCTAATGCTAATACACACATGCTACATGCAAATTACAGCACATTCACCCACTATAAATCAGTTATTTGACATCAGTATACAGACATAAGATATTAAACACACTATAAAACAGTAATTTAAGAAAAATGTCTCTAGTAAACTAAATCAATCAGTGCAGAATGTCTCATTATAGGAACTGCTAGTAAAAATAAAGGAATTTTACCCCAGCATTTATTAGCACCACTTCTTAAACGGTTTGGCTGTATTACTTATACAAACACAAAGACCTGTATCTGGATCTGTAATTATCTGTAAAAATATAAGCAATTTAACTGTAACTGCTTTGGGGGATGAACAGTGGCAGTGTGACAATGAAGGCTCAAAGTTGTAAAAAAATACTGGCGAGTATAAAGAATTTCAGGCACTCCCTTTGCAAAATGACTTTAACTATTACACACTCACCTGCATCTCGACATATGTGTGAGGAAGGTTATATTCAGGGGGCAGCTTGCGGTCATTGTTGATGAGATGATCCAAGATGGATGGGCTCAGAATGGGCTGACAACAAACACAGCAGCAAAGCATACCATTTTTAATAACAGGAATATTGACAGAACAGGACTACTGTATTTTAAGGCTTTGAATAAACATCTTGGTTTGGTCCAGCTTCTAAGACTGACTGCATGTAAATATCATTCATGAGGATGTGTGATACAATCTGGATGCGGCGAAATTCACGGATGGACTCTGCAAACCCAACCCAAGTCTAACCTGCGTGTCCAAGAAGATGACTCTCTCCTGTGTGATGTAGAAGTCAATCCCACTGCTCTGGTTCCCTCCTCGCTCCTTGATCTCCTGTGTTTGGGCTCTGAACACATATGACCTGCGCAATGCAAATGGAATGATTGCAGAAGACAAAAGGTCCAGCTAACTAAGTCTGCTACATGGGTTTCATTTACAGATATAAATATAAGGGATACCTCTGGTCCTCTTCAGGTGTGTTAGCTGAGAGGAAAGACATGATTGTGGACTTTCCTGTCCCCTGCAGCCCAATGACTCCTACAACCAGCATGTCCGTCTGGTCACGCAGGTACTGAAATAAAGAGATAAAAACATACACCTTGCAATGACACTATATGAGCTAGTCACAGAACAAAATAATAATACTTAATAATAGGAATAGCCAAGCAACTATATGTGGCAGAATCCCCTTTTACACATGCACGTTTACCTACGAATTTCACACTGTTATCAAGGCCAAATGTTCAATCAAACGTGATGTTGATTCGAGGTTGTATCGCCCAGCCTTAGTAGAATTTAAATACTTCTGGCCATTTTATTAATAAGTTTAAGACCTGCCCTGAATTTAGCAGATGAAGTAAATAATTCCACAGCAGTTACCCCTGTTAAAATCAGGCCACAGAGGTTTCTTATGGTGTACTTTTTGGGTGCCATTGAAAGCATGTATTGACTAAGTTGTTCTTAGTATGGGATCTTGGATGGGGTTAAAAATGCTCAGACATGATTTTACAAGCTTATTTACCACCCTGTTACTTTACCTCCGAATTGAACATTCAAGGCTAATGAGCAATTTGATGACCTGTGCTACAGACTGATTGCAGTGAGGCACCATGATGGCTCACACAGAATCTGCACAGCATAGCAAAGCATTCCATAGCATAGCACTTACCTCCATAGCACTGTCACACCAGTTCATTTGTTCATCCACCAGCTTGATACTGTGCTTCATCTTCTCGGGAGGCAGAAGCTTAGTCTGGCCAATCACAGCTGCAGACATAAGGTATAACGATATTTGCATTTAAAAAATGCATTAAATGTGGTTTGACACACAAAAAAAAGCCATGGAAAATGTGCAGAAGTTCCTCAGTAAAGGACGCAAATACCTACAAAAGCAAAACAGGGTTCTAGATAATATTGAAAAGAGGTTCTCTGACTTGTAACAATGGAAGATTAAGGCAGCCATCGTGGTTCCAATGATGAGTGGACTGTCTGTTTGCAGCAGATACAAAAGGTCATTAACTGACAACGACTCACGGTCAACTGCCCCAGCAGATGCAGCCGAGCCCATGCCACGGTTCTGGATTTGGTACACAGGCTGAGTTGGACGCTGGCCTTCCCTCTCCAGCTTTGCAACTCCAGGGCCAGATGCTGGAGGTGCAGCATCAGAGGCAGCAGCAGATTTCCCTCCTTCCTCTCTGGGTTTCATAAGCATGATAGGCTTTTCCAAAGGGGTGCCACCAACCGGTGCATTTGGCTTCGACTGAAAAAGCAGAAGACATTTCATTAATTGATTTTGAGTCACCCTTCCAAGTGGACCCAAACAATGCCTGCAAGGTGTCCCCCACAACACTCAATGTAAAGGTCATACATTGGAGAACATGTGGAAAACGTGTTGATTCATGACCAGATGGCCACTGTCAAACTAAGATCACCTAGTCCTGCTTATCATTTTTCCAAAATCGATGCCTTTAAGCTGGGTTGGGTTGGCTGAGGTTTGCAGCTGAGCAGTGAAGTGAAAAACCTTCAGAAGGAATGTTTTATGGACAGCTGGAACAAAGACTGAGTTATTTGGTGAAGCTAAGATTCAACCCCTAAGAACACTGTACCAACTGTACCAGTATGGTGGCGGTAACATCATAGTCTGAGGCTGTTTTGCTTCCAGTGGCACTGGTACATTGCACATTGCACATTGAATTATGGAATTATGAATTATCAGAAATCTTCATCATAACCTTAAACCATCAGCATCAGATGGTTGACAGAACAACGATCCCAAACACACATCGAAGGTGGTTGTGCAATAGTACACAGTAATCATTCCAAGTCAAAAATAGTCATAATTCTGCAAGAAGCTTGTTGATTAATACCAAAAGCCACCAGCAACCCATCAGGGCCTTCTGCTTTGCATCCCTGCCTAATTTTTAAAGCATGAACACCACTTATGCAGGCTCACCCTGTCTCCAGGAGGCTTGGCTAGAATGATAGGGGTTTTCTGTAGGAGTGGTCCAGGGGGTTCTTCACTTCCATCCTGAAAACAGGAGACAGAAATGTCAATGATGTCCAGTTAATATCATTATTATATTATATTATTATTATATCCTTCATATTCTGTGAGAAGGGTAGCTAGCTAGATAGCTGTTCCAGAAATTATAGAGCATTTCAAACAATAGTTGCAATAACTGCAGAAATGATAAGGCAGCAGTGTCCCAACACCACTTGTGAACCTAGCTAGCTGAATATATGGTGGTCAGCTTTAATGGTGACAGGTCGAACGACAGGTAGTTAGAGTGGACAGGCTCACCCTCCGCTCCCGGGGACCAAAATCCCTGTCTCGGCTCGGACCAGAGAGGTTCTGACCAGGCGGCCCGGGCTCTCTGTCCCTCCTCCGCCTTCTTCTCCGGCCCTGTCCGTACATCCCGGGCTGACTGTGTCCAGACTCTGACATACCTGCCTAATAAACTGTTCTAGCTGTTGTTATAAACTGTCTAGGACTCGGAATACCAAAACCCAATTGCAGATTTAAACACTTGTAGCTAGCACTAGCTTAGCTACGAGTTAGCTATCTAGCTAACTAGCTATAGCTAGCTATTCACTTCGATGCTCTGTTCGAGTCACGATTACAGACCAATATCAAACCACGACTACCGACAAGTCATGAATCGCGGTCTGCATTCTGACACACTCTGAAACGATGTAAAAACAAAACAGAAACGTTGTAAAAACACGTTAAACAACGCCAAGTGTCGATAATGTTGATTAGCACACTTAGCTAGCTCCGCCGTGCTAACGTTGCCTAGCTACATGTCCCTGATCCGGGCAGAACACGAAGGAGGATTTTTGGTTCCCACAACCAGTCACAGTTAAACGAGAAGCATTTAGGTCGTATGTGATTCATTTGATAAAAAAAAAAAAAGTAAAGAAAAAGAGTAAAGTTTTACAGCTCTGACCAAGATTGAGCTGTTTGGCCACAATGACCAGAGACATTATTTGAGGTTTAAAACCTCAAATACTCAAAAGTCGATACCATGCTTCTAGACTATTTCATCTCTGTATATATATTTGTATATTTGTATTCTGTACTTTTCTTTGCTTATATTTCTATATTTTCATTTTTATATTCTATTCTTAACTTAAATGTAACTTATTCTATTTTTATTTTCTTCATTTTTATTTTATTTTTATTTTGCACTTTTGCACTTTACTTTACATTAAGTTAAGGTTTAGTTAAGTTTAAATGTAGATTTTTTATTGTATAGCTTGATGTGAGCAGACTGTCAAAAAAGCATTTCACTGCAAGTTATACTGTGTATGACTATGTATGTGACAAATAAAATTTGATTTGATTTGATTTTGATTTGATTTGATTTGAAAATGAGGCATTCAGCCCCAAGGACACTGTACTAACTGTTAAGTATGGTGGCTACAGCATGGTGCTCTAGGGCTAGAGTTTTGCTGATGGTGGAATTGGTATGTTGAATATATATTTATTTAGCTTTTTAGATCAATAACCCAAAACACAATTAAACAAGAATGATTTGGTTCATATATGATTCATTAAACCGTATTTGTTTGATAAACCAACTATAACTTAAAAAAAAAAAAAAAACACTACACAGTAGGCCAGAGTTATCACTCACATGATAGGGGACAGTGCAATAGGAGTGTCGATTCCAAAAAGAGCCAATTCTCTAATTCCCCTGCCTTTAGAAATCAAACCCTACGAGATCAGATATTCTGATGTTACAACACACGTCACTGGATTGACTGTATTTTACTTCTGACCAGGTGGGAAATGATGTAAAATGTAAAAACAAAATCATGACAAAAATAAAAGTGGTCGCAGCTGCCAGAGAATCATACAGAATCATACAGCTATCCCTAGTTCAGCTAAACTTTGATTGATGGTACCAGATAGACTGTTCATATCACTGTCATATTTATGGAGGAAATCTCTGCACAGTAGAACAGTGCACCACCACTCCAGAGTCTGCTACATCTTCCTGGTAGTTAATAAACCGGGCAGTTTGGAACATGGTATAATCTGGGGCGTTTTCACACCTGCTCTTTTTGGTGTGGTAAAATCGAGCAGTAACAATATACATTGTTCCTAAGGAAAGGGGGAGGTGGCAGCGTCTTCTTCAATTTACCCTATAGAGCAGCATATAGAGGAGTGTGACATCAAGAGGGGTGGGAGGACAAAGCCACTGGCTAACATAACCAAACAAGCCAGTGCTGGCGTCACCTGTTTTAGGTGTATATTTCTCTGTATCATTTTCATCACCTTCACTCTCTTTACCCTCCCAGCTCTCCTCATTCTGAGCTGAAATCAAGATGATCCAGGCAACCCTCCTCATCCTCATTAGTGCACTTTTCTGCAAAGGTATTTATAGTTCTTTTTTTTTCCAATAAGGTATTATAACCAGTGTTAAAGTAATTAAGAAAATGATCTTGGCAACAGTAGTAACAGTAATAATGATCACAATTGTGTTTTATCAGCACTATTCTTGTTATATAATTATTATATATAACATTATATATATATATATAATTCTAAGTAATTGTACATTTCATTTTATTAATAGTTTAAGTATTTGCTGCTTTTTGTGAGTCATTGTTTTTTAATGGAATTGAATTAATTTTGGTTTATTAAATAAGAACTTTAATTAGTTAGTTATTTAGTTTAGTTTTTTTTATACACCATTAAGAGCAGTTGTATAAAGGGGGCTATATTATTTGTTAAGCCAGTAGTAGCACTGCTAGTATTATTAAATTACAAAAGAAAACTGGGAATTGTATAGAAAAAAAATGACCTAGCATATGAATTTTAATATAGAAAATAAATGTATATATTACATTATTTCTATATTTATATTAAATAAGAACTAGGCAGTGTTATTTAGTTTTATTTTATATGGCATTTGTATAAGAAGGGCTATATAAATTAAGTAGTTTCAAGGTATAGTAGTAGTATTAAAGTAGTATTAAATTGGGAATTGTACAGAAGAAGAGAAGTAGGTCAAAAAGTTTTTATTATTAAAACAAGACTTATTGCCTTGGAATTTGTAATATATAAAATAGTTTATAATAATGTTATATATGTCTATAAAACAAACAAAATGCATATATTACAATGTTGAAATAATGATTTATCATTTTCTCACAATGTAGACATAAAAAGGTTCCAAAATTCCAAACAATTAACTTGATTTCTCATAATGTCAGGTAAAAACGCCTAAAATTAATAAATAATAAATATTAAATTGATAAATAATTAAAATGTCTGATAAGTTTAATTTGTACAGCGTCTTTCTCATATCCAAGGATACTTTCTAGAGGTCAAATACAACATAATTGTACAAACACACCAAAATAAAAAGTTAGATATCAGAGGGTAAATAAATAAATAGACAAATGAATTAAATTGAAACAAAAAGAATAAAACACTGATTTAAAAAAGCTGCATAAGGTTTTCATTTAAGTTTGATGGTCTAGCTGGTCCACCACTTTGACCATCTTGCGCAAACTAGTCCGTCAGTATATGACTGTGACCAACAAACACCTTGATCAAGCTGTTGATGCTGGCAGACCAGCTAGTCCCAACATACTCACATGTATACACCAGCTTGTTTGCCAGCTCACCAAGATATTCAGCTTTGTAAACACATTAATCAACCATACCATCTTAGACCATCTGCAACCAGCAGGGAGATAAAACATAAAGCACAAAACATGGGCAGGGGGACAGGGAGGAAGACGAAGGTATTGTGAGGAAAGGAAGGTTCTCAGCTAGACTAGAAGGAAAGGAGGAGCCGAGTCAAAGAGCATTTCATAACGTGGTAGCCATAATACTGAAATACCTGCCCACAAAGGTATAGGGTGGAACCTTCAGGAGACCAGTAGCAGAAGACCTTAGCGAGTGGGCAGGACAGTAGGGGAGAAGCAAATCTGAAAGAAATACTGCCCAGCCAACATGTGAGGCTCACATGGGTGGAGCATGGATTAGTTGGGTTCCAGGTGGGCATGGGCTCTGAGTGGGTTTGTACATGTGTTGTTACTGGGACCCAGTCGGGCTTCCTGAATGGGCCCCATTGTTACAGCCTACTGTAATCTTACAAGGGTCCTATCTAAGGTGATGTGAGTAGATGTTTTGGAGGAAACTACGACACAGGCATATTGAAAGTGTTGTTATATTTTTCCTCAAATTATGATATAAAGAAAATTACTCTTCATGGTAATATTTCTATTTTTATAAATATTAATACTTCAATATTATTTAAACATTATAAAATTATTAAATAATATTTAATAAAACTATTCATTAAAGTTCAAAATGAGTATATTATTATTTAAGCAAAAGTTACAATTTAGAGTCTCATAGTCAAAACTATGAAAAAATAAGTTTTAAATATTTAGTATTTAGTGTAAATTGAGAAATGATGCACATGTGAAAATAAGTCTAAATTTAGGGGGGAAAAAAACTCATAAAAAAATCCATAAGAGATGAGATAATGGTATTACCAGCTAACTTTCCTCACTTTCCCCTGTAAAACTGTTGCATTAACTGTGTTTTTGGGGGGCATTTTTTGATTTCAGTGCTTTCCCTGACCTGCTACCAATGTATTCCGGAGACCTCAGTTCAGTGTACCGAACAAAAAGTGGAGTGTCCAGCTGGTCAATGTGGCAACATGAAAACCACAGCCTATATGGGTAGGGCTGGACAGTGTGCTCCTTAGAAATACTCTTCGTCTACTGAATGATGTGGTAACCCTTTTTTTCTCCCATATTTGTTGCCTGTAGGCAGCACCGTGCTGGTCAATATGGTGATGAAGAACTGCTCTTTTGCTCAGCAGTGTGTGACGGCATCCGTGAACTTTGGGATCACCAAGACGGTAATTAGCAATCAGTGCTGCAGCACAGACCTCTGCAACTCCCAGAGGAAGCCAGGTACACACTCCTTAAATACAATGCCAGTGATTACAAGCTGTGATACTTGCCAAAGTAGGTGTTACTGCATAGCACTGACCAGGCAGGGTGCCCAAATCTTAGAAACGGTAAGAAAAGTGAATTAAAAAAGTGACCTTGTTTAAAATATTAAAGAAAAATATAATCTTTAACTTTAGGCCTCTTGGAAATCAGGTCATCTTATTTGTGCTTAGCTAGTACAGTAACAGATCTTTTGCCCAGGGGTGCTCAAACTTTCGCGTGCCATGGTATAAAGTAGACTGGCAGCCAAAAGGAAATTAACAAGCAGGACAAATACATGTTCATGTGAGCAATTTCTTTGTGACTGCCAGTGTATAATTACCTGCTGAGGGCAAGGAATTGATATGGAGCCCCGCTGGTGACAACCAAGTTAAAAAATACATGCCCACAGTTTACTAAGGCGTGGGAATGCAATTGCTCATTATTCGTCGTCTCCTGCCTTACTAATTAGTAGCCACAGGTTAATTATGACAGATTAGTTATGTCATTTCCATATCTTAGTAAGTTAAGGGCACAAATGAAAGTATAATAAATAAAACCACTGACAGGTGAAATTAATAATATAGATTATGTGGTTACAATGGCCCCTGTCAAGGGGTGGGATCTACATATTAGGCAGTAAGTGAGCAGTCAGTTCCTGAAGTAGATGTGTTGGTATGAGGAAAACTGGGAGAATGGCCAAGTGTAAGGATATGTGACACTTTGACAAGGGACAAACTGTGATGGCTGGACGACTGGGTGATGGCTTCCCCCAAACATCAGGCAGGTCTTATGGGATGTTGTTAGGAGAAGGTGCAAAAGCTATCAGGGGCACCGTATGGAGGGAAAGTTCTGATTCTAAGGGCCAGAGACTGACTGGGGCCCTAAACATTTATTAAATGAGTATTTTGGCAGAGTTGATGCCAGAGTTGTCCCTGAGCCCAATCCCACAGAAGAACTACTGAATGTTGAAACTGTTGAAAAAGTTGATACTGGCTACGTCTTGTGGAGTCCATGCCTCTGAGTGAGACCTGCACAATAATAGGCCAGTGTTTTTAATGTTATGGCTGATTGGTTTCATGTTTATTGTAACGTCCTGCTTGGAGCAGTTCAACAGCAAGATCATTGATTTCATAGATGTAATGAGCAACACGCCAAACGGCTTTCAGTGCTACACTTGCAATGGAGAGGACTGCTCGTCAACCCTGGACTGTGTTGATGATGAAGACCACTGCATCAAGTCGGCAGGTAGGAGAATTATCCAAATTGTGTTAGAAGGCAAAACCATTCCAAGAATGGGATCAGTAGGTATAAAGGCTCTCTTTTTGAAGTTCTGCTCTTTTGCTGCTTGCAGTTGGTGTGGACGGACAGAGCTTGATGATGAAAGGATGTGCCACTAAGAGTTTCTGCATGGGTGATTTGTCTGCTCAGCTGGTCCAAACAAATACGGTGGTTGGCTTGACCTGTTGTAAGGAAAACTTGTGTAATGGTGCCAAGAGCTTTACACAGAACCTCCTTCTTCTGGGGCTTCTGCTTGGATCCATTGCCCTCCACTGAAATCTGAACCTTTGCTGCTTTCCAATGTTACCATTGTATCATTGTACGAAGTTCTGAAGCTCCAGAGCCACTTACAAATGTTTGGGGAGTTGGAATTCTTTGGATGTGAAACTTCCTCACAGAAGGCAGTGGACTTGTGTGTTCTTTCAGTAATACATACTACCTGTGCTGCCAGTTTATTTGGTATACCCTCGATTTTTGCACCACAATGGTCATACGTATGGGCATCATAGCCTAACTTGGCATTGCTGGTATCTCTGTATCTCATAAAATTCAGCTGATGAAGGTCTTGATAGTTAATGGGAGCAGGGAATAGTTGAAATGGTGAAGGTCAAGGAGTTCAGATACACTGCTGTACATGATGTTACCCCAGAAAGCATCACATTTCGAACTTTGGCTCAAAATGGCTACGACAATTGTTAACCCTAATTGGACACCATTGAAGGACCTCATTGAAGAACCTTTAAGTGGATCTCTTCATGGCACCCTGCATGCAAATGCACCATGTGGCACAGCTCATGGTTCCAGGAACATGACAGTGAGTTGTCAACACTCAGCACTGCATAACACCATCATCTTTTTCTCAAATCTCAAATCCATGCTCTGGATTTGGCCATTCTGGCCAAAGGAGGTACAACACACTGCTAGACCTCATAAACTGGCAACCCAGGGTACATTTGTAACAGTTCAGTGGTTTTAAACATTGATTAAACATATATAATCAATATTATTGTAATAGAAAAAGATGAATAACCAAGAGGCGATGCATTAACCCCATTCTACAATATCCAATAACTGTAAATAGTTAGTGGGTAAAATGGATAGTTGATGGGCAGAAAGTCCAGTGAACTACTAGGATATACAATGTATGCAAAACAAGATCTCAATGTTTTCTTTGGTTTGGGATAATTGTATCGTAGTCCAGAAAGCCCACTGTTTATGGCAGCATGCACTGTATTGTATGTATCAAATAAATATGAACTAAACGATACATAAGCAGTCCTTAAAGATCTGTATCATAACCACCTGTTTTAAACTTATTGATTTTGTGAGGGCACATACACAAAACACATTGACATACATCTGTCTATTCGGCCTTCAGCTGTTTAGCCCTTCCTATTCATGCTGAAATCCACTGGTGTTGGTCTGCTATTGAACGATGTAGTGCAGCCCATCAAACAGAGCTCATTTACATACACTCACTGCTTTTCATGGTATTATCTAAAAAGCCAATTGTGTGGCTTCAGGTAATGTTCACATTAACCATCAGAATGAGGGCACTGATTTTGAGCATGGCAAGATTGCTGATGCCAGACAGACTGCTGATCTCCTGAGATTTTCAGCACAACCGTCTCTAGAGTTTTTTCAGAATGGTGTAATAGAGAAAAAAGGGATGCCTTAACAGAAATGCCTTGTTGATGAGAGAGGTCAGACTCAACGGAGAATGGTCAGACTGGTTGAGGGGCTGCAGTGTGCACAGACTCACCATAGTAGGGTCAGAATGGAATGTTTCCATCATCCTTTTAGATACAACATCCAACATGTTTCTGGTTTGTGGAATCCATGGGGGTCTCCACCTCCACCCAGTATTAGTATAGTGAGAAAGGTGAGAAAGGTGGTCATCATTCGTCTCAGTAACAAAAGCAGGGTGGTTAATTTATGCAAGAATTAAGTAATGAATTATGCATTATTATTTGTATATATATTATATTTTTATTTATATTATATAACAGTGGGTTTTAGAGAAAACATGACATGCCAAATATAGGCTATGAGTTCTCAGGTTTACTAGGATTCCTCTCCCGAAACCAGTGTGTAACAGTGTAAATATGTTAACTGAGATTTCCTTTTCAGAACGGGAATTTCAGTTTCCAGACTAAGATACAGTTTCAGGATGCTCTTTTGCCCCATTGTCCTGCAAATACCTCATGCCTTGGGCTTCAGAGGAATGTACTGGACAGAAAAAAGGTTGGTTACACCTGTCCCAATCCCAAATGGCCCATATTGGACAAGGTGTAGTGTTTCTAGAGCAAGAGAAAGTGATATGACCCCCACAGGGCAGTTTACTCTGTTCTTCTGTAGCTTTCTTGGGGGTAGCTTTGTGCTAAATCTTCACTTGCTGCATAGCTGGAAACAATCACTAGTCTAATGATCTCTTAAAGACCTTGGCTGTTGTATCCCACTTGACTTCCAGATGCTAACATAGCTAACAGTTAATACAAGATTAGGCTCAACCATTAACTAGCATTGTCCTAAATGCATGTTTTAATGATCACACACCACTTTAAATTGTTAAATAAACTTGCATAGACTTGCTATTGTAGTTTCTGACACTGAATACTGATGTTTTTAAAAAAATATGAGTTTCTGGCTTTACTGGAGCAGCAAGCTTGTTAATGATATTCCTGACTAACAGAACAATGCTAGCATTTAAAACCTAGCTGTAACTCTGCCTTTGATCGTTTTTGTCCCTATTGGCTTTTCTTAACAGTGAATTCCACCGATTCCTCCAAACTTTATGTTTGAAAAACTAAACAAAAAAGCAAAATGATCTTTTTCAAGATGTCTGTTTATTTAGCAGATGTGGCAATGGTGCAATCAGGCACCACCCGCTCCTGGAGACACAGCAGTTTGAAGATGAGGCCGCCAGCAGTTCAACGTGTCCTCACAGATACACTTGCAATGGTCTGCCCACACCAAAAGACTGCACTGATTTAGCGCTGCTCAGTGCTCTAGTGGTCACGGCCCCTCTAGCTGCCATCCAGTGGTTCTTGCTGCTGAGGAGATTGCCAAGGTACCCGGTGCTGTCACCCAAAGTTCTACAGGCCTCTTCTCCAGTGGAACCCCCCCCCAGCCCCTTGCTCCTTTGCAGGCTATCATCAGGTTGTCTAACCCTACTGACGACTGCTCGTCTGCTCACACTCAATGACCGCCCAGCCTAAAACAACTGATGTGACATCCCCATAACATACTGATACTGACATCCCCCATAATCCTATCCACTCCCACTCCTGTGACAGTGGTCACAGCTTCTCAGCAGTTGCTGTGCCAGTGGTTCATGCTACTGAGGCCCTGCTGCCATCACCCAGTGCTCGTCCAGTCCCATCGCCTAAAGTTCTGCAGACCCACTATGGTCTCCCAGTCCCTTCCTCCTGTGTGGGCCATTAGGTTGCCTACTTCCTGTGTGGGCCTGCTAGCAGCTCTGCAGACCCACTATACGATATACCCACTATACGACTATACCCACTATAAGTCCTGCAGACCCACTATACGATGGCCTTCCAGTCCCTTGCTCCTGTGTAGGCCATCAGGTTGCCTACTTCTTGTGAGGGCCTGCTAGCAGCTCCGTTTGTCCTCACTGATACTCCTTATCCAGCTGACATTTCTGCTTGTCTGCCCCCCCATTACTGCCCAACATGAAAGCCAAAGCATGCTGCTGCTGTCTACAGTGTTCCTAGCCGCTCATGTCCTGTACCAAAGGTTGCAGCTGCTGCGCTAGTGGTTCTTGCTGTGGAGACCCTGGTGCAGTCGGCTAAAGTCCTGCAGACCCAGTATCCAGTGGCCTCCCAGCCCTTTGCTCCTGTGTAGGCCATCAAGTTGCCTACTTCTTGTGTGAGCCCGCTAGCAGCTCAGCTTGCCCTTGCCGATCCTCCGTACCCTGCAGACGTCTCTGCTGGTCTGCTCACACCCTGTGACTGCCCAACCTGAAACCCGACCAAGCATGCTGCTGCTGTCTGCAAAGCAGTGTTCCCAGCCGCTCATGCCCTGTACCAATGGTTGCAGCTGCTGCAGCTGCTGTATTAGTGGTTCTTGCCGTGGAGACCCTGGTGCAATCACCTAAAGTCCTGCAAGACCCAGTATCCAGTGGCCTTCCAGCCCTTTGCTCCTGTGTAGGCCATCAAGTTGCCTACTTCTTGTATGGCCTCACTAGCAGCTCAGCTTGCCCCTGCCAATCCTCCGTACCCTGCAGACATCTATGCTGGTCTGCTCACACCCTGTGACTGCCCAACCTAAAAACCCGACCAAGCATGCTGCTGCTGTCTGCAAAGCAGTGTTCCCAGCCACTCATTCCCTGTACCAATGGTTGCAGCTGCTCCAGCTGCTGTGCTAATTGTCTTTGCTGGTGTGGCCCTGGTGCCATCATCTAAAGTCCTGCAGACCCAGTATCCAGTGGCCTTCCAGCCCTTAACTCCTGTGTAGGCCATCAAGTTGCCTACTTCTTGTATGGCCTCACTAGCAGCTCAGCTTGCCCCTGCCGATCCTTAGTACCCTGCAGACGTCTATGCTGGTCTGCTCACACCCTGTGACTGCCCAACCTAAAAACCCGACCAAGCATGCTGCTGCTGTCTGCAAAGCAGTGTTCCCAGCCGCTCATGCCCTGTACCAATGGTTGCAGCTGCTGCAGCTGCTGTGCTAGTGGTTCTTGCTGTGGAGACCCTGGTGCCATCGGCTAAAGTCCTGTAGACCCAGTATCCAGTGGCCTCCCAGCCCTTTGTTCCTGTGTAGGCCATCAAGTTGCCTACTTCTTGTGTGAGCCCACTAGCAGCTCAGCTTGCCCTTACCGATCCTCCGTACCCTCCATACTCCTGCTGATCCTCCTGTGTAGGCCATCAAGTTGCCTACTTCTTGCGTGAGCCCGCTAGCAGCTCAGCTTGACCCCGGCCGATCCTCCATACCCTGCAGACATCTATGCTGGTCTGCTCACACCCTGTGACTGCCCAACCTGAAACCCGACCAAGCATGCTGCTGCTGTCTGCAAAGCAGTGTTCCCAGCCGTTCATGCCCTGTACCATCGGTTGCAGCTGCTGCAGCTGCTGTGCTAGTGGTTCTTGCTGTGGAGACCCTGGTGCCATCGGCTAAAGTCCTGTAGACCCAGTATCCAGTGGCCTCCCAGCCCTTTGCTCCTGTGTAGGCCATCAAGTTGCCTACTTCTTGTGTGAGCCCGCTAGCAGCTCAGCTTGCCCCTGCCGTTCCTCCATACCCTGCAGACATCTATGCTGGTCTGCTCACACCCTGTGACTGCCCAACCTGAAACCCAACTAAGCATGCTGCTGCTGTCTGCAAAGCAGTGTTCCCAGCCGCTCATGCCCTGTACTATCGGTTGCAGCTGCTGCAGCTGCTGTGCTCGTTGTCTTTGCTGGTGTGGCCCTGGTGCCATCATCTAAAGTCCTGCAGACCCGTTATCCAGTGGCCTTCCAGCCCTTTACTCCTCTGTAGGCCATCAAGTTGCCTACTTCTTGTGTGAGCCCACTAGCAGCTCAGCTTGCCCCTGCCGATCCACAGTACCCTGCAGACGTCTATGCTGGTCTGCTCACACCCTGTGACTGCCCAACCTGAAACCCGACCAAGCATGCTGCTGCTGTCTGCAAAGCAGTGTTCCCAGCCGCTCATGCCCTGTACCAATGGTTGCAGCTGCTGCAGCTGCTGTGCTAGTGGTTCTTGCTGTGGAGACCCTGGTGCCATCGGCTAAAGTCCTGTAGACCCAGTATCCAGTGGCCTCCCAGCCCTTTGCTCCTGTGTAGGCCATCAAGTTGCCTACTTCTTGTGTGAGCCCACTAGCAGCTCAGCTTGCCCTTGCCGATCCTCCGTACCCTCCGTACCCCTGCCGATCCTCCTGTGTAGGCCATCAAGTTGCCTACTTCTTGCGTGAGCCCGCTAGCAGCTCAGCTTGACCCCGGCCGATCCTCCATACCCTGCAGACGTCTATGCTGGTCTGCTCACACCCTGTGACTGCCCAACCTGAAACCCGACCAAGCATGCTGCTGCTGTCTGCAAAACAGTGTTCCCAGCCGTTCATGCCCTGTACCATCGGTTGCAGCTGCTGCAGCTGCTGTGCTAGTGGTTCTTGTTGTGGAGACCCTGGTGCCATCGGCTAAAGTCCTGGAGACCCGGTATCCAGTGGCCTCCCAGCCCTTTGCTCCTGTGTAGGCCATCAAGTTGCCTACTTCTTGTGTGAGCCTGCTAGCAGCTCAGCTTGCCCTTGCCGTTCCTCCATACCCTGCAGACGTCTATGCTGGTCTGCTCACACCCTGTGACTGCCCAACCTGAAACCCGACCAAGCATGCTGCTGCTGTCTGCAAAGTAGTGTTCCCAGCCGCTCATGCCCTGTACCAATGGTTGCAGCTGCTGTGCTAGTGGTTCTTGTGTGGAGACCCTGGTGCCATCAGCTAAAGTCCTGTAGACCTGGTATCCAGTGGCTTCTCAGCCTCCTTATCCCACTGATGTCTCTGCCCCCCATGACTGCCCAACCTGAAACCCGACCAAGCATGACGTCCCCCTGAGGCCACGGTGCCATCACCCAATGCTTGCCCTCTGCCATCACCTAAAGTCTTGCAGACCCCTTATCCGGTGCCCTCCCAGCCCCTTGCTGTGTAGGCCCTTAAGCTGCCTACTTCTAGGGTGGGTAGTCCTCTGTTCTGTCTCTTGTCTGTTCCTCAGTCTTGTTTCATTTATGATGACCTGTCTGTTGTTAAGTCTGGTCCTTATTGTGTCCTCAGTCTTGATTTCACTTGTGGTTATATGGTCTGTTTTTTCGCTCTGTTACTTTGGTCAATTTTGATTCATTATGTCTCAGTGCCTGCCTGTTTCTTTGTTGCCCCCAGCCCAGTCTCGTGTCCCGTTGTGTTTGGCTGGAGGTGGTTAGTTAAGGAGGGACTCTCCAGCCTCTTCATATTTGTGAAGGGTTGTCTCTCCAGCATTACTGGAAAAAAACATGAAATAAGATATAGCTGAAGTTTATTCAGTCCAGTGTGTCTTCTGAGCTTCAGTGAAAGTGTTTGAAGTGCTAGAATGAGAAGCTCTACCTGTGCACATAAAAAAGCAGGTACGCTGTTGTTGCCCTGCGTTTAAGTATAGCCGCCCCTGTCTCATGGGACACTTTCAAATCGTTGAACGAGAGCCAGCTATCTCCTGCCCCCTCAGTAACATCACTGATGTAGTGGCCTGTCAGGACAGCAGTGTGTTATTAGTCATTCAATAGATTATACAGCATGTGTGTGCACAAGTGTCACAGTTCAGTCCAGTTCCTCACCACTGTTCACGCTGCTGCCCAAATGGGAGACAACACCATGGAGTCTGTAGAGGCCTGTTGGTGGACTCTCCTGCAATCAAACACATTTGTTTTTTACTGAGATTAAATGAAACTGCACTAGAGAACGTTCCCCCTCCATCTCTGTATTTCTGATCTCAGTCTTTCTAGGCCTGACTGTCTGTCTTCCTGATTCATACTCTCTCTATCTCTCTCTCTCCTCACCAAAGAACTCCTGAGCTGTCCTCTCTCGCCCTGTCCTTCTCCACTCTCTACAGCTAACAGATTGAAGGAAGTGAGTCATTATGGCAGGTACTTGAACACGTTCATGATGTGATTACAGTGTAAAATCACTCATAAGAAGAAGAGTCAATAAAACTCTACCTGGCCTGAAGCTGGAGAGGTCCAGAGGATTAGACTGTCCAAGAGAAGACACTCCTGGAAAGTGAGAGAGGTCCAGCTGGGCAGGGATGTCCATCACATCCTTTAGCTTTTTTCCATCTCCCAGCATGCTAAATCTCTTCACGTGTAGAATCAGGACGCTGCTCAGAGGAGGAGAGTGATTTTAGGGGTGGAGGTGTTTTGGAGGGAGCACGGTTAACACACTGGTTTGGAACTCATTGTTTCTGGTAGTGTGTAACAGATAAACTCACCGTGGGAGGATGGAGAACTCCTGCACTTCACATGCCTGACGGCCTTTTCCACACTGGCAGGAGAGCTCCAACTCTGTTTGCTGGAATTGACGCAAACAGTAAAAATAGAGCTAGAATAAACTTTTCCATATCATTAAACATCATTATTCTCCTTTATTATTCTACACAGTTTCTAAATGCTGAGCTTGATTTAAACTGAGGATTTTGAGTCATGAAGAGAATAAAAGGCTTATTCTGATGGGATTTATAAAAACAGACAGCTATATATGAATATAGAAAATAAAGAATCTATGTGTCAAAGCAAACTCGCTAACTTTCATAATACAATATATGGACAAAAGTTTGGGGATAGATTATATTTGTGTACAAACAGACCTGGAAGTAGCTGTGCAGGCTGTGCGTCAGAGTAGAGCTCAGGTTAATGGAGAGGTGGTTGAAATCCTCCACTCTGGATCTCTGCAGTCCACAGCTTTCACAAAACGGAGAACAGCAGCGTTACAACAGAACAACACCTGCTGATTCACAAATACCATGTGTTGGAGAAGGAGGAGCACTGTTACCTGGTGCAGGTGCGCACAGATCTCAGCTGAAACTCAAAATTCGCCACAGGGCAAATGTAGGGAAGGCTGGATGCCCTGAGAGCCTCTCCCTCCTCCTTCAGCTGGAGCAGACAGAGCATCAGGAACTCGTGGGCATCCTGTGGAGGACAGCACAAGAGGAGGTGTTAGACTGAGCTTTGCTCATGATATCTATTTCAGTTCCTCCTAACTCTGTATAAAACACTGAAATGTGGGTAAAGTCGACAACTGCAGCCTTTGGTTCTTTTCTCAGAAGGATAAAGCTTCACTTGTTGCTGTACCTGTTGAGCGTAATACCCAAAATCAGGGCAGCGAGTAGAGAGGCAACGCTTCACAGCTCTCAGAAGGTGCCTCTTCTGCATGCTGGTGCTGCTGCTGCTGAGCCTGGCCTGCTGCAGCTCTGCTAAACACCTACATGGAGCGACAGGACGTTGATCAGATCTCTGAGAATTACAGCACTGGACTGACACTCAGTAAACACATCTAATCCTAATGGAAATCAAATCATTTCTAAGAGGTAAAAGACTATAATGGAGTTCAGCAGATTGAACAGCTCATCCAGACACAGGTGAAGTCCCTGGGAGGTACCTGAGCATCTGAGAGCTGGAGGTGTCCGTCCAGCTGACCTGCTGATCTATGATGGGGGTGGAGAAGCAGGGAAGACTCAGCAGGCACTGCAGGGTAGCATTCATGAAGCAGGTGTTTCCAATGTTGGGAAACCTTGAAGACACCAGAGAAGAAGAGGATTAGGTTCACATAATAACTGATGTTCCTCACTTTCATTATGAACCTCTATAAACCTTCACAGAGGACAGTCCTTCATTCTCTCCAGTTCTTCACCCACAAGTTCAAAGGAGAAAGAGAGAGAAATAAATACTGACAGCTGAATAAAAGGGAGAAAAGAGAGAGTCTTTACCCGAGCTGTTGAACCGAGCTTCTCCTGAAGACGGACAGCAGCCGACCAAACGCACCCTGCCTCTGAACGTGAGGGTCGGACTGGACCTGAACGGTCAGTGGTCTGGGAGATGAAGGTGAATGTGGATGTTAAATGGAGAACATCTAGGTAGGTTCTGTTGTAAACTCATGTTTACTGGTTATTTGGGCTGGACTAGGCTTGCTAACAGTGATTGGGTCTGCTAGTCATATTAAACCCACTACTTCAGACTGCACTAAATTACAGCAGCTTTATAAATCTAGTACCCAGAACATTTAATAAAGGGTCTCCACTCTGTTATTGGGAAAACTAAGGAGGAGGAGGAGTGCAGGTAGGACTCCAGTGATGGGATTGGGAAGATGAAGCACACCTCTGGTTTACAGCAGGCAGAAGCTATAATGACTGTGTTTAAATGGGCAGATATTAGAGTGTACTTTTCTCAGCCACTAGATGGAGCAAGTATCACTGTACTCACCTCTCCAAAGGGATGGAGGACAGAGGCAAGTCACCAGCAGCTCCTGGCCTGGTGCTGCTTTGAGATGGTGGCGTGTCCTTCTCTGATCCAGAGGAACTAATAAATAAATAAATAAATAAATAAATAAATATTATAGTAATCATATCACTGCAGATATGATTAAATTTAATGTGGCTTAAAGTCATCTTCTAAATTACCTGGGTCTCTCACACACGCAGGAGACAGTGTTGTAGGACGAAAAAGAGGATGAGGGCGAGGAAAAGGAGGAGGAAGAGGGTGAGGATGTGGGAGCAAGGTGAGAGACAATTGAAGGAGCACTTGAGGAGCGGAATAGTGGAGGAGGGAAGGAGAAGCTGATCAAGGGGGATGAGTAGCATCTCCGAGGCAAGGCGAACCTCCCAGGACCCAGACGGAGGGTGGGGATGCTGGGGGTGGAAGAGGAGGACGAGGAGGAGGTAGAAGAAGAGGAGGAGGATGAAGAGGAGGATGCAGAGGAGGACGATAAAAAGGAGAACCTCCTCAAGAAGCCACGCTGCCACCATCTCCTCTCCTTTTTCTTCTCCTTGCTCTCTTTTCTCTCCTCATCCAGATCACTCCCAACTTCTTTGCGCTTCTTTTTCTGTGGAAAAGTTCATGCTGTGATTAAGCTCTTTAAACTGACTGCTCATATTGTTGAAGTTGAAGAAATAATTTAAATATTACCACACAGCTGAGACCACCACCTCTCTACAGTCCCCCAAATATACCTTCCACCCCCCAAAAAGAGGAATAAGCACAAATACCTTCTTACACCAGCTGAAACAACCCATTTTCAGGTGAACTCTCTCTGAAAGCTGAACCTGATCTGAGCTCTTTCTGGAATGCCATTATAGCATCATCAGGTTCTGACTTCATAATAGAGCCCCCTGCAGCAGAGTGAACCTGCAGCTGGAGGAGCATCACCTACACTGAAATACACACTGGAGGGCTTCCTTTCTCACTCCAAACCCTGGATTTAACAGTGCATGTTAAAGTATTCACCCCTATGGATGTTTTCCTCTTTTATTGCTTTCATGAATGAAATCACAGTCAAAATAAGTTTTTGTTTTGTTTTTTTCACAAGAAATTAAACAAAACTCTTTCATTTCAAATTGAAAACAGATTTCTACAAAGTAATGCCAATTAAATAAATTATAGAATGGAAAATAGATCAATAAATTCACCACCTTCAACTCAATATTAATTAAATGCGCCCTCGGCCTCAATCACAGCACTGCATCTGTGTGGGTAGGTCTCAATCAGGCTTGCACATCTGGACACTGCAATTTTACTCCAGTCCTCTGTGTAAAACTGCTCAAGCTCTGTCAGTTTACACGTAGGTAGCTTGTAGGTAGCTACATAAGCATGGATATAAGAATGTTGTTCAGGAGGAGTCAACCTCTAGGCTAACATCAGAACCCTTTACATAGAGCTCTGGTTAACGTCTCTAGCTATATATGTGTCTCTAGCTATGACGTACAGTTCCATGTTTCTACACTCCCTGTCCATTATATCTGCCCCATTTATTACAAAGAAGTACTTTGTAGTTCTATAATTACAGACAGATAGTTTCTCTGCTTACTTTGTTAGTTTCCTTTCACCCTGTTTTTCAATGCTTCAGAGGGTCATTGGGTCATTGTCCCCCAAAACTAAAGCTGAAGGGGACACTGTGCAAAGCCAATCCCAGTGCAAAGCCATAGTACTAAAAAACTATTCCTGTCATTTTGTAACACAACATCTTTACCTCATCTTTATCTATTACGAAACAAAATTTGACTGTATCTGAAATAAAGTCCTATATCAGAGCACCACCTGAAAGACCTACAGATGAGGTCTGTATCATGTCAGCTGTTCCAGACCTTCTTCTGTACGTCTGTGAGGTGTGCTGAATGGAGCAGAATCTGCAAGTCAAATACCCTGCTGAACAAAACAGCCTGGCCAGCTCAAGATTGTCAAGTTGATTAAGCTGGTTGATAAGTTTAACTCTACCAGCAAAGGGTATTATTTCATTAGAGTTTGGTGGTTTGGCTGGTCTACCTGCATTAACAGACTGACCAAACTAGTTACCCAGCTAGTCCAACATGACCAGCATGACCATAATGATCCACCAGTATGACTAGCTTGAACAAATTGGTCAACCAGCTTGATCAAGTTGGTCGTGTTGGTAGACCAGCTGAACCATCAAACTGAATAAAAACATTATGCTGGTGAACAGCTAAGCTGGACAACCAACATTTATATTTGACTTTAAAACAGCAGATCATTCAGAGTAATTGCCTGGTCGTGGTGGGCATATTTAAGCTAATAGCATGCTAGCAAACTTGGTTATGACAAGTGACTGTAGAAAACATGGACAGTGCAATGTCTCTGAAAAGTGAAGCAACCATAGGTCTAACACCTCTACTGGCAGTTGGAGTATGATGTGTAGCTCCGGCCATCCCCATATATTCCATCTCAATTTCCTCCTCTAAACCTCTAAATCCTGTTTCCCTGTTCTAGCATTGGCTCATTTTTATTTCCCCCCAGAAATCTGTCTTTAAATCCTTATTCTCTTATATCATAAGATGGGATTACACTTACGACTGGAGAGAATTCTGGAGTATATCTGGAGACTGGAGAATATCTGCTCTGCTTCTGCACTGCAAGCTCAGTGATGGCGGTGTGAGATACGCTTGAAATGAGGGTCTGGCTCTGTCTGAATTTGTGTGTCAAAATTCAGTAACACTGATATTCATTCAATCCTAAAGACACTAAAGCCAAAACGCTCAGCACCGCAAGTCCAAGTACAATGGTCATCATTTCTCCTGTAAAAGGTCACCAGCAGAAGTCTGGTGTGAGCCTGGCTTTAGACTCTAGCGCCACAGGAGAACCCTTGTAACCCTTTGTAAGCTTAACAGAGAGGCTCGGACAAATTCTTCCGAAAGCCTAATTTCTTATCTGGAGATAATGTAGGATACTGGATGAACTAAAGTTGCCACGGCGACTGAACCAGTAAGATTTCACAGTCAGGATGTTTCTGAAATTCAGTCCTTTGTTCTATGGAGTCCTTTGGAGCTTCTCCGCCACCCGTGTTAGACCAGCTGGCCACCCTACTCCTCCAGTTTCGTCTATGCTGAAATTTACATGGACTCTAATGATCTCCACTACCACTAATTACCATTACTCTCATTACTTTTACCATCTCTACTATGATTGTATTAGTTTATTAATATTATATTATGATTATTTCAGCCCACCTGAGCAGTCCTGGTGGTATGGTGACTTTAATCAATTATGTATGAATAGTTCTGATCAGAGGAGGATGGATCCCCCCTGTGAGTCTTGGTTCCTCGCAAAGCTCTGAGGGAGTATTTCCTTGCCACTGTCGTCTTTGGCTTGCTCACCGGGGGCCAGAAACCCTGAAGTGCACCCTTAGCTGTTGTCATACAGCATCACAGAATATACTCCTCATGATGCACTGATGTAGTGCGTCTTTCAGGTCCTTTACTTCTTACGCTAACTAAACCAAGCTCAACATTACTGAACACGTGTGCATTTTTCAGACCCTGCTGAGTTAATGCCAGTTTCCTCCCTTTCAGTGACGTCAACAAAGACTACTCGAGTGCCAGTAGAGCACTAAATACATGTATATTAAATATACAATAAATAAACTTCATTCACAATTTTTTATTAGAGTTTTATATAAGGATGTAGTGGAAGTGTGTGGTATTGTCTGTAACGTCCAGCACGAATAATCCTTCAGCTCTGCTTTCTGACACTTACTGCCAGTAACATGCCGCCAGCAGCAAGTACAAAGTACCAAATATGAACTGCAGAATATTAAAGTAACAGCAAGTCAGAATCATCAGGTAGATCAGTTATTACTAAAATTACATCATTTATCATTTAAATTTACAGTAATGGTGATGGGATCCAGGGGTAATGATGTCTATAAACCAAATATAGTTATTTCATTCATTATCCAAAATCACCAGTGAACCTTCAAGAGTCTTCTGAGTTTTATATGTAATGTTGACGTGTAAGGAGTCGCGTGCAATGCCATCTTTCTGCCATCCAGAGGGAAACCATGTTCAAGTCCCAGCAACAATCAACCTAATGGATGTCAGCTGGGCACTGCACTTTTTAGGGGCTTCACACAGCTCACTTATCATAGTCTTGTGCTTTGCCCCTTAGAAAACAAGACCTTGCTGGTAACCAGTATTTCTTCTTGAAGGAGTCCTTTTATTACTTTTCTTTCCCCCCAGTGTCTTTGGACTCGGCCTTATAGGGAACCAGGATCCTCTGGGGTCTTTGTTTCTCCTCTGTTTCTATGAGTTATTTGACTACCTCTCTCTTTCTCAAAAAGAAAGTAAAAGAAAGAAAGGATATTTA
The DNA here is from genome assembly GCF_030463535.1 of Salminus brasiliensis. Taxonomy (NCBI): domain Eukaryota; kingdom Metazoa; phylum Chordata; class Actinopteri; order Characiformes; family Bryconidae; genus Salminus; species Salminus brasiliensis. The sequence goes on from NC_132882.1 coordinate 40,641,780, forward strand.
CCTTCTGTTAGTTCCTCCTACCTGTGCTGAGGTCTCCACTTGAGTTCTGACAAGACTACCTGAAGGTCAGCGAGTTTACCTGCCTTACCTGCCAGCTTTTCCTTTGCCCTGCCGGTAGTGCTGCAGTTAGCACGTCAAGTCAAATTTATTTGTATAGCTTTTTACAACTGTTGTTGTCACAAAGCAGCTTTACATAATCAGTAATTAGTAAAAGACAGAAAAAAAATTAATAACATATAAAGACATGAAAAATTTAAGACCCTCAGTGAGCAAACCAACGGCGACAGTCACAAGGAAAAACTCCCTCAGAGCTGGAGGAAGAAACCTTAGGAGGAGCCATGACTTACAAGGGGGACCTATTCTCCTCTGGTCAGAACTATTTATAAATGATTGATCACAGTTACCAAACCACCTACACTGGTGTACTGGTGTACACATACTGTACTGGTGGAATACATTTTCCTAATCATAATATATTAATCATGTTGTAGTATAACTTTATATAGTAATGGAGCCCAATTCTGAATGGATTTATAGAGAGCAGAGAATGCTGAGCAGTATCAGAGTGTGTCTGACGACTCCGGCAGGTCTGACTATAACAACCTAGTTAAAAGGAGAGAGCCAGAAGGTAACACAGACACGGGAGCACTCTGAAATGCTAGCGTCCATCTGTTCCACCGTCCACAAATCTGGGTGAAAACAGCAGCTAAACGACAGCTCCAGCATCTCAGTCTACTACAATTCTTTGTGTCTGTGAACCCCTGGACCTACAACCTTTATCTACGGGGAAGTATTCATTACCAAAAGCTAAACTAAACAGATTTAAACATACATAGATTTAAAGAGTCCTGAACATTATCTGGATGGTTAGTCCAGAGTTGGAGGGCTTTATAAGAAAAGGCTCTTCCCCCTGCTGAGGTTTTCAGAATTTTGGGATCTACTAAGTGTAAGCAGGCGGCGTGTACCATCAGCCACCAGCAGGGGGCCTGGCCAGCACAGTAGGAAAGCTGGTGGAGCTGGAGCAAAGAACTCCAAGCCCCAGAAGTCCCAGAAGTCCAAGCGATAATCAATGCTGATCAGGCCCACCTGTGTGGCACAGTACAAATACACCCAGCCAAACACAATTCCTCATCACACATTTGTAGAGGGGTGAATGGTAACAGTGGTTCTAAGATGTGAAGAGTGAAGAAAAGCTGAAGCTGAAGTTGAAAAGAAAGAGTTTAAGATGTCAACAGCTGAGAAGAGAGTTTGTTGTAATCGGTGGTAAAAAGGAAAACTAAAAAAAAGTTTTAGTATGAGTTGGAAAAGGCTTAGCTTGTCCTTTGTTTGAGTACACACCACTCCTGATGTTTCCTTTGTTAGTTTTCCTGCCCTTTTTCCATATAGCTTTTAAACAGTTTTAATACTGCCACCTCTCACAGCTGTGGTGGTGCAGTGGAAAGGCATTGGGTTCCTATTTCTATTGTGGTATATTCATTGGCTTTGCAGATGTAGAAAAGAAAGGGGGCCCCGTTTCTTGACCAAATCTACACAAATTGAACAGACATAAGATGCTGTTTAGATTTGGACATCCCTTTGGGCAGACGTGTCAGTGATTTAAACGCTGTCCAGATGTGGCCATGGACCACTTAGGTAATGGGGGAGCTAATGGCTGTTCCCTATGGATGAAATGTAAACATTCCATATATGGCAACATTCCAACAGAATGTGGCGTGAAATAAGGTATAAAAACTCAAGGTATTCCTAAGTCGGGGAGAGAGAGACCGAAGGGCACCCAGAATTGGCAGACTCTCTCCACACTGTTCTTTCGATTGCAATAAAATATATTATTGTTACAACTAAAGACGGTGGCTACAGACTCTCCTTTTTGAATAACAAGTCCATCTCCGGAGGAAGACGAACCGAGACGACACTATCAGCACTTCATTGGCTCCCAGTTAAATCCCGTATTGATTACAAAATTCTTCTGTTAACATATAAAGCCCTACATGGCCTCGCTCCTGAGTACCTGCGGGATCTTATTACATATTATGAACCATCAAGACTACGTAGTATTCTCAGGGTGCTGGACTCTTACTTGTTCCCAAAATTCAGAAAACCTCAGCAGGGGGAAGAGCCTTTTCTTATAAACCCCCCCAACTCTGGAATAACCTTCCAGATAATGATCGGGACTCAGAAACATCTAAGCTGAAAACTCATCTGTTTAGTTTAGCTTTTGGTAATTAATGTTTCTTAGATAAAGGTTGCAGGTCCAGGGGTTTGCAGACACAGGGAAGTGTAGTACACTGAGATGCTGGAGCTGTCATCTCGCTGCTTACCTGCGATCACTCCGGTTTGTGGATGCTGGAGCAGTTAGATGCAGACATTTTCAGGGTGCACCTGTGTCTGTGTTACCTTCTGGTTCTCTCCTTTTAATTAGGCTGTTATAGTCAGACCAAAATGTCAGTAAGCATGAATCTGCCCACATCCAGCTGTACAGCTGTACTTAGGTTATGTGCCCCCTTTAAAGAAAATATAAAAAAGACAGTAGTCTCTCCTTATAGTCAAGATTATCATTATTATTAGTCTCTTTATTGATGTCAATGTCAAATTTATTTAAAAACAACAAATATTGACCACAGTGCTGTCCAGTGAATATAGCAAAGGCCAAGAGGGAAGATATATAAAAGCCCAGTAGAAATAACATGACAATTTAGATAGATCAACAATAATAGCAGCTCTTAAACAGAATTAAAAGCCAAAGAATAAAGATGAGATTTAAGACAGGATTTAAGAACAGGCAGTGTGGGAGTCAGCCAAACATTCAGCAGCTACTCTTTCCATCATTTAGGGGCTGTGGCAGCAAAAGCACAATCTCCCCTGTGCTTTAACCTAGATTTAATGACCTCCAGAAGGAGCTGGTCAGTGGATCTGAGTGACCTTGAAGGAGCATATGATTGTAAGTTCAGAGAGACAGAGAGGAGTCAGCCTATTCATAGACTTCTGAACAAACAGCAAAATCTTCACATCAGTTCTAAAACCTAAAGGAAGCCAGTGAAGGGAAACCAGTATGGGCCAGTATGTTCCCACTTGTTTTTCTTGTTAAAAGACAAGCTGGATGAAAAGCAACTGAGAGAAGGAGCCCTGAACAACACCAACACAAAGGGTATTACAGTAGTCAAGTCTAGACGAGATAAAAGCATGTATAACCCTTTCAAATTCAGCAAAAGATAAAAAGGGCTTGACCTTGAGTAACTGCCTCAGTTCTTCTCAGGTCTTATATAAAGAAGGGCTTCTGAAGATGAGTCCCTATAAGGGGCATCAGAAACACTGCTGTGTCCAAAAATCTGAACTTCAGTTTCATTTTCACTGAAGTTTAAAGAATGTAGGGCCATCCAGGCTTGAAGACCTCAAGACAGTCTAGCAATGATTTTGTATAAATGGAGTTTGTATCTCTCTAATTTAAGGGCAAGTAGATTTGGGTATCATCTGCAGAGCAATGAAAGGAAATACAGCATTTCCTAAGAGGAGTGTATACAGAGAAAATAAAATTGGCCCAAAAGTGGAACCTTGGGGAACCTTACATGAGAGAGGTGCGGGAGGAGATGGGGTGGAGGTGTGTGCGTTGGATGCTGAGGATCCTGCCACTGTGGCAGCTTAGTTGGCCATTAACCATTAGACACATTAGACATTGCCACGGTGCAATCCAGCACCACTTAGTACTGGAGACGCCAGTGATCCAACTCCCTCTGATTCTGCACTGACCAGTGCACAGGAGAGCACCAGTGAACGTGGACACCCTGATTCAGCACTGTCTAGTGCTCAAGGTACCTCCTGCTACGGCTGTGTCAGCTGCTACAGTAGCTGTGTCAGCAGAGGAGCTAAACTGAGGAGAGCAGAGTTCCTTAGAAATGAGGGGAGGAAGTGAGGCAGAGGAGCGCAGGGAGCAAAAAAGCAGGAGACCCCTGACAGAATGCCCCATGCTGCTCGAGACATAGGAGGAAACGACATTACGTTGACTGCGTTGACAGGAAAACTGCCCACCAACCAGGCGGGGAAATGGCAGGAGATTATTTACATCCAACGACTTTCAAGAAGCAGAACAAACCAGAACAATCCTGATGCTTTAAAGGAGAAAATCCAGAGATGCAGAGATCAGCAGAAGAGTGGTCTGGTAGACCAAGACAGGCAGCAACAGGGCAGCCATCGACCAGACTGGAGAAACATACCCTGCTTCAAAAACAGACAACGCAGAGCGAGCAGGAGTCCATGTGAGGAAGAGCGATGGACAACAGATGAAGAGGGTGATCCAAGGAGGGCAGCAGTAGAAGAAGAGAAGGCGTGTAGGGTTAGAAGTCAGTCTTCCACAGAGAAGCATCCAGGAGCGAGCAGCAGAGCTTGCATGGAGAACAGGCAGAAGTAGGGAGCCGTTTGAAAAAAAAAAGAAGCTCACGTCTCACAAGTGTTGGACTGAGAAGCGAGGTTATATAAGGGCTTTAAGACCAGGAGGAGGAGTTCAGAGCATCGTCCTTCTCCCACAATTCATGTCATACCTCCATATTAAACATATTAAAACAAGGGAGGGACCCTAAGTTAGTCTCCTATTTTAAAAGCAGTAGAAAACCGTACAGCAGTGGAAAGGTTAAAATACTATGGAGACGACCCAGAGCACAGGGTTTAGTAATATATGGAAGAGAAATCTCAGATAAAACAGGCATGTGGTCAGAAAAACTGCATCACAAACCTCAATGTAAAAAACAGGAAGATCATTTCATACTAGATCTAGTGTGTGCTCATGCTCCTGTGTAGGACCAGCCACTAAATGTCCTACGCAAGAAAAATGCCACATCAAGGAGAACGAGGCTCTATCAAAGCTCTATCTCCTCTAGTCAGCCTAAGGGGAGAAAATGCTGCTGCAAGTGCAGAATGAATGAGAGTGCTCGTGGTGGCTGACAGACACACTGCTTATACAGAGATAGACTTAGTGTGAGAAAATGTGAAAGAGATGGAGAGTGATGCCGTCTTGGCCAAAAAATCCCCTGCTGCTTAAGGTCCCGTACCAGTGGCCCCAGCATCACTTGCACACGGAGACATTACCCGTCCAGAGCCCCCGATTGAGTGCCACCCAGCTTACAATTCATCCTGTAAGCCTCCATTCCTTGTGCCAGCAGTGCTAGCCCAGTCCCTGTGCCAGCTGTTCCAGTACCTCCAGTCCCCATAGTCGCAGATGCTGTCCTAGCCACTTAAGCCCCTGTGCCAATGTTCCCTGCACTACTTAAGAAAAAACAGTTCTAGCTGCTCAAGGTCCCGTACCAGTTGTCCCAGCATCACTTGCTCACAGAGATGCCACAGATCCAGTGCCCCCTGATTGAGTGCCACCCAGTACCTGTAAGTACCTCTAGTGATTTATCAGCTAAAGCTGTGGCAGCCAATCCTATCCTCTTGACAGCCACTCCAGTCCCAGTGCCAGCCCAGTCTCCTTCCCAGTAGATTCCATACCCTGACCTTGCTGCTTAAGGGCCTGTGCCAACGGTCCCTGCAAGTAATGCTCCGAAGATCAACGCTGTCAACCCCCCTCTCCAGTGGTCCCAGCTGATCAAGACCAAGAATCATGCTGATGGTCCAAACTGTCCAGCTCCTGTACCAGCACTCCTTGTGACATCTTCTTTAGCTGCTCTAGCAGCCCATCTTTTGCCACTACAGCCCCCATGCCATTGGTGCCTGCTTTTGAGGCCCTGTTGCCATTGTCCAGGACTTGTGTCCCCCAGCCCTGTCTTGTTGTCCCCAGGAATGTTTTTTGTCCCCAGTCCTGACTGTGTTTAAGATGAAATTTCATGGAACCTGCTTTTGTTGGTTCCACACCCCAAGGTTGTTGTGCTTGGGGGGGATGTTCCAGCCTTTTCAGCATTAGTGACAGCTCCGCTCTCCAGTGCCACTGAGAAGAACAAGAAGAGAGATATAACTGGAGTTCATTTAGTCCAGTATTTTTACCAAGCTTCAGTGAACGTGTTTGAGCTGGAAGGTGAAGTTCTACCTGTGCACATAGAAGAGCAGGTACGCTGTTGTTGCCCTGGAACTCAGTACAGCTGCCTCTGTCTGACAGGACACTTTCAAATCATTGAACGAGAGCCAGCTATCTCCTGCCCCCTCAGTAACATCACTGATGTAGTGGCCTGTCAGGACAGCAGTGTGTTATTCAGTGGATTCTACAAACGTGTGTGTGTGTGTGTGTGTGTGCGTCACAGTTTAGTACAGTTCCTCACCACTGTTCACACTGCTGCCCAAATGGGAGACGACACCATGGAGTCTGTAGAGGCCTGTTGGTGGACGCTCCTGCAATCAAACACATTTGTTTTTTACTGAGATTAAATGAAACTGCACTAGAGAACGTTCCCCCTCCATCTCTGTATTTCTGATCTCAGTCTCTCTAGGCCTGACTGTCTGTCTTCCTGATTTATACTCTCTCTATCTCTCTCTCCTCACCAAAGAACTCCTGAGCTGTCCTCTCTTGCCCTGTCCTTCTCCACTCTCTACAGCTAACAGATTGAAGGAAGTGAGTCATTATGGCAGGTACTTGAACACGTTCATGATGTAATTACAGTGTAAAATCACTCACAAGAAGAAGAAGTCAATAAAACTTGACCTGGCCTGAAGCTGGAGAGGTCCAGAGGATTAGCCTCCGGCTTCTCAGTCCCAAGATGCCCAAAAGACTGGGAGGACGCTGATCCACTGAAGACAGAAAAACCTAGTTATGGTTTAAACTGAGGGATGGAGGACAGAGACAACGGTTGATCTGTTTGGAATGATGGTGCAAGCTCACCCAGACTGTCCAAGAGAAGCCACTCCTGGAAAGTGAGAGAGGTCCAGCTGGGCAGGGATGTCCATCACATCCTTCAGCTTTCTGCCATCTCCCAGCATGCTGAACCTCTTCACGTGTAGAATCAGGACCCTGCTCAGAGGAGGAGAGGGATTTTAGGGGTGGAGGTGTTTTGGAGGGAGCACGGTTAACACATTGGTTTGGAACTCATTGTTTCTGGTAGTGTGTAACAGATAAACTCACCGTGGGAGGATGGAGAACTCCTGCACTTCACATGCCTGACAGCCTTTTCCACACTGGCAGGAGAGCTCCAACTCTGTTTGCTGGAATTGAGACAAACAGTAAAAATTGAGCTAGAATAAACTTTTCCATATCAATAAACATCATTATTCTCCTTTATTATTCTACACAGTTTCTAAATGCTGAGCTTGATTTAAACTGAGGATTTTGAGACATGAAGAAAATAAAAGGCTTATTCTGATGGGATTTATAAAAACAGACAGCTATATATGAATATAGAAAATAAAGAATCTATGTGTCAAAGCGAACTCGCTAACTTTCATAATACAATATATGGACAAAAGTATTGGGACAGATTATATTTGTGCACAAACAGACCTGGAAGTAGCTGTGCAGGCTGTGCATCAGAGTAGAGCTCAGGTTAATGGAGAGGTGGTTGAACTCCTCCACTCTGGATCTCTGCAGTCCACAGCTTTCACAAAACAAAGAACAGGAGCTTTACAACAGAACAACACCTGCCGATTCACAAATACCATGTGTTGGAGAAGGAGGAGCACTGTTACCTGGTGCAGGTGCGCACAGATCTCAGCTGGAACTCAAAATTTGCCACAGGGCAAATGTAGGGAAGGCTGGATGCCCTGAGAGCCTCTCCCTCCTCCTTCAGCTGGAGCAGACAGAGCATCAGGAACTCGTGGGCATCCTGTGGAGGACAGCACAAGAGGAGGTGTTAGACTGGGCTTTGCTCATGATATCTATTTCAGTTCCTCCTCACTCTGTATAAAACACTGAACTGTGGGTAAAGTCGACAACTGTTCTCAGAAGGATCCAGCTTCACTTGTTGCTTTACCTGTTGAGCGTAATACCCAAAATCAGGGCATGCAGTAGAGAGGCATCGCTTCACAGCTCTCAGAAGGTGCCTCTTCTGCATGCTGGTGCCGCTGCTGCTGAGCCTGGCCTGCTGCAGCTCTGCTAAACACCTACATGGAGCGACAGGACGTTGATCAGATCTCTGAGAATTACAGCACTGGACTGACCCTCAGTAAACACATCTAATCCTAATGGAAATCAAATCATTTCTAAGAGGTAAAAGACTATCATGGAGTTCAGCAGATTAAACAGCTCATCCAGACACGGGTGAAGTCTCTGGGAGGTACCTGAGCATCTGAGAGCTGGAGGTGTCTGTCCAGCTGGCCTGATCTATGATGGGGGTGGAGAAGCAGGGAAGACTCAGCAGGCACTGCAGGGTAGCGTTCATAAAGCAGGTGTTTCCAATGTTGGGAAACCTTGAGGACACCAGAGAAAAAGAGGATTAGGTTCACATAATAACTGATGTTCCTCACTTTCATTATGAACCTCTATAAACCTTCACAGAGGACAGTCCTTCATTATCTCCAGTTCTTCACCCACAAGTTCAAAGGAGAAAGAGAGAGAAATAAATACTGACAGCAGAATAAAAGGGAAAAAAAGAGAGAGTCTTTACCCGAGCTGTTGAACCGAGCTTCTCCTGAAGACGGACAGCAGCCGACCAAACGCACCCTGCCTCTGAACGTGAGGGTCGGACTGGACCTGAACGGTCAGTGGTCTGAGAGATGAAGGGAGGGATGAATGTGGATGTTAAATGGAGAACATCTAGGCAGGTTCTGTTGTAAACTCATGTTTACTGGTTATTTGGGCTGGACTAGGCTTGCTAACAGTGATTGGGTCTGCTAGTCATATTAAACCCACTACTTCAGACTGCACTAAGTTACACCAGCTTTATAAATCTAGTAACATTTAATAAAGGGTCTCCACTCTGTTGTTGGGAAAACTAAGGAGGAGGAGGAGTGCAGGTAGGACTCCAGTGATGGGATTGGGAAGATGAAGCACACCTCTGGTTTACAGCAGGCAGAAGCTTTAATGACTGTGTTTAAATGGGCAGATATTAGACTGTACTTTTCTCAGCCACTAGATGGAGCCTGTGTAAATGTACTCACCTCTCCAGAGGGACGGAGGACAGACGCAAGTCACCAGCAGCTCCTGTATAGAACACAATACAATGGAGTCAATAGTCTGGAATCTACACACACTGAGGGAATAAACAGTATCACCACCCATAAACTCTGCTGAATCAGACCTGGAGCTGTCCTTGGCCTGGTGTTGCTCTGAGATGGTGGCGTGTCATTATCTGATCCAGAGGAACTAATAAATAAATAAATAAATATTATAGTAATCATATCACTGCAGATATGATTAAATTTAATGTGGCTTAATGTCATCTCCTAAATTACCTGGGTCTCTCACACACGCGGGAGACAGTGTTGTAGGACGAGGAAGAGGATGAGGGCGAGGAAAAGGAGGAGGAAGAGGGTGAGGATGTGGGAGCATGGTGAGAGACAATTAAAGGAGCACTTGAGGAGCGGAATAGTGGAGGAGGGCAGAAGATGCTGATCAAGGGGGATGAGTAGCATCTCCGAGGCAGGGCAAACCTCCCAGGACCCAGACGGAGGGTGGGGATGCTGGGGGTGGAAGAGGAGGACGGGGAGTAGGTAGAAGAAGAGGAGGAGGACGAAGAGGAGGATGAAGAGGAGGACGATAAAAAGGAGAACCTCCTCAAGAAGCCACGCTGCCACCATCTCCTCTCCTTTTTCTTCTCCTTGCTCTCTTTTCTCTCCTCTTCCAGATCACTCCCAACTTCTTTGCGCTTCTTTTTCTGTGGAAAAGTTCATGCTGTGATTAAGCTCTTTAAACTGACTGCTCATATTGTTGAAGTTGAAGAAATATCTTAAATATTACCACACAACTGAGACCACCACCTCTCTACAGCCCCCCAAATATATCCCCCACCCCCCGAAAAGAGGAATAAGCACAAATACCTTCTTACACCAGCTGAAACAACCCATTTTCAGGTGAACTCTCTCTGAAAGCTGAACCTGATCTGAGCTCTTTCTGGAATGCCATTATAGCATCATCAGGTTCTGACTTCATAATAGAGCCGAGTGCAGCAGAGTGAACCTGCAGCTGGAGGAGCATCACCTACACTGAAATATACACTGGAGGAGCTTTCTCACTCCAAACCCTGGATTATACACAGTGCATGTTAAAGTATTCACCCCTTTGGATGTTTTCCTCTTTTATTGCTTTCATGAATGAAATCACAGTCAAAATAATTTGTCTTTTTTCCACAAGAAGTTAAACAAAACTCGTTCATTTCAAACTGAAAACAGATTTCTACAAAGTAATGCCAATTAAATAAAAATATAGAATGGAAAATAGATCAATAAATTTACCCCCTTCAACTCAATATTAATTAAATGTGCCCTTGGCCTCAATCACAGCACTGCGTCTGTGTGAGCAGGTCTCAATCAGGCTTGCACATCTGGACACTGCAATTTTACTCCAGTCCTCTGTGTAAAACTGCTTAAGCTCTGTCAGTTTACACGTAGGTAGCTTGTAGGTAGCTACATAAGCATGGATATAAGAATGTTGTTCAAAAGGAGTGAACCTTTAGGCTAACATCAGAACCCTTTAGATAGAGCTCTGGTTAACGTCTCTAGCTATATATGTGTCTCTAGCTATATATGTGTCTCTAGCTATAACGTACAGTTCCATGTTTCTACACTCCCTGTCCATTATATCTGCCCCATTTATTACAAAGAAGTACTTTGTAGTTCTATAATTACAGACAGATAGTTTCTCTGCTTACTTTGTTAGTTTCCTTTCACCCTATTTTTCAATGCTTCAGTGGGTCATTGGGTTATTGTCCCCCAAAACTAAAGCTGAAGGGGACACTGTGCAAAGCCAATCCCAGTGCAAAGCCTGAATAAAGCCATAGTTCTGAAAACTATTCCTGTCATTTTGTGAGTTTTTGTGTTTCATTAAAACAAGAAGTTCTCTCAGCTCTCCAATGCCTAGTTGATTAACCTGAAAAAAAAAAAAATTCTAATGGACTCATGTGAAGAAAAACATCTTTACCTCATCTTTACCTATTACAAAACAAAATTTGACTGCATCTGAAATAAGGTCTGATATCAGAGCACCACCTGAAAGACCTACAGATGAGATCTGTATCACGGCAGCTGTTCCAGACCCTCTTCTGTACGTCTATGAGATGTGCTGAATGGAGCAGAATCTGCAGGTCAAATACTCTGCTGAACAAAACAGAGCCTGGACAGCTCAAGATTGTCAAGTTGATTAAGCTGGTTTACGAGTTTAACTCCACCAGCAAAGGGTATTATTTCATTAGAGTTTGGTGGTTTGGCTGGTCTACCTGCATTAACAGACTGACCAAACTAGTTAACCAGCTAGTCCAACATGACCAGCATGACCAAAGTTCTGAAACACTGATATTCATTCACTCCTAAAGACACCAAAGCCAAAACGCTGATCATCACAAGTCCAAGTACAATGGTCATCATTTCTCCTGTAAAAGGTCACCAGCAGAAGCCTGGTGTGAGCCTGGTCTTAGACTCTAGCGCCACAGGAGAACCCTTGTAACCCTTTGTAAGCTTAACAGAAAAGCTCGGACAAATTCTTCCGAAAGCCTCACTTCTTATCTGGAGATAATGTAGGATACTGGATGAACTGAAGTTGCCACGGCGACTGAACCAGTAAGATTTCACAGTCAGGATGCTTCTGAAATTCAGTCCTTTGTTCTATACTGCTGGGCTTCACTGCAACCCGTGTTAGACCAGCTGGCCACCCTACTCCTCCTATTTCCTTTATGCTGACATTTACTTGGACTCTAATGATCTCCACTACCACTAATAACCATTACTCTCATTACTTTCACCATCTCTACTATGATTTTATTAGTTTATTATTATTATTTTATGATTATTTTAGCCCACCTGAGCAGTCCTGGTGGTATGGTGACTTTAATCAATTATGTATGAATAGTTCTGATCAGAGGAGGATGGATCCCCCCTGTGAGTCTTGTTTCCTCCCAAAGCTCTGAGGGAGTATTATCTTGCCACTGTCATCTTTGGCTTGCTCACCGGGGGCCAGAAACCCTGAAGTGCACCCCTATACAGCATCACAGAATATACTCCTCATCATGCACTGATGTAGTGTGTCTTTCAGGTCCTTTACTTCTTACGCTAACTAAACCAAGCTCAACATTACTGAACACGTGTGCATTTTTCAGACCCTGCTGAGTTAATGCCAGTTTCCTCCCTTTCAGTGACGTCAACAAAGACTACTCGAGTGCCAGTAGAGCACTAAATACATGTATATTAAATATACAATAAATAAACTTCATTCACAAGTTTTTATTAGAGTTTTATATGAGGATGTAGTGGAGGTGTGTGGTATTGTCTGTAACATCCAGCATGAATAATCCTTCAGCTCTGCTTTCTGACACTTACTGCCAGTAACATGCTGCCAGCAGCGAGTACAAAGTACCAAATATGAACTGCAGAATATTAAAGTAACAGCAAGTCAGAATCATCAGGTAGATCAGTTATTACTAAAATGACATCATTTATCATTTAAATTTACAGTAATGGTGATGGGATCCGGGGGTAATGATGTCTATAAACTTAATATAGTTATTTCATTCATTATCCAAAATCACCAGTGAACCTTCAAGAGTCTTCTGAGTTTTATATGTAATGTTGATGTGTAAGGTGCCACGCGCACTGCCATCTTTCTGCAACCAGAGGGAAACCACGTTCAAGTACCAGCAACAATCAACTGGGCACTGCCCTTTTCAGGGCTTCACACAGCTCACTTATCATAGAGTCTTGTGCTTTGCCCCTTAGAAAACAAGACCTTGCTGGTAACCAGTATTTCTCCTTGAAGGAGCCCTTTTATTACTTTTCTTTCCCCCCAGTGTCTTTGGGCTCGTCCTTATAGGGAACTCCTTTGCTAATAGGAGTTATTTGACTCCCTCAATCTTTCTTAAAAAAGTGAAAGAAAGAAAGGATATTCACCTTCTGTTAGTTCCTCCTACCTGTGCTGAGGTTTCCTCTTGAGTTGTGACAAGACTACCTGAGGGCCAGTAAGTTTTCCTGCCTTACCCTCTTAAGCTTTTCCTTTCAAAGTATTTCTTTGCCCTGCCAGTGGTGCTGCAGTTAGCAAGTCAGGTCAAATCAAGTCAAATTTATGTGTATGGCGCTTTTTACAACAGTTGTTGTCACAAAGCAGCTTTACACAATCAGTAATTAGTAAAAGACATCTGACCAGAGGAGCCATCCTCCTCTGGTCAGAACTATTTATAAAGGATTGATCAGTACACTGGTGTACTGCTCTGGTGGAATACATTTTCCTAATCATAATATATTAATCATGGTGTAGTATAACTTAATATAGTCATGGCCGAGTAATGATGGCTAATAGTGGTGATATTAATAGTGGCAAATAGTTAAGAGTCCATTTAGGTTTTAACATGGTAATTAAACAGCAGTGGCCTGTTGGTCAAACTGGTGGGTGGCAGCTGGTCTGACGTAGGTAGAGGGGACCTCAGCGACAGTCTTCCAGAAGATGGGGCTGGGTAGAAGGTAACACAGACACGGGAGCACCCTGAAACGCTAGCGTCCATCTGCTCCACCATACACAAACCTGAGTGATCGCGTGGAAGCAGCGAAACGACAGCTCCAGCATCTCAGTATACTACAATTCCCTGTGTCCGTGAACCCCTGGACCTACAGCCTTTATCTAAGGGGAAACATTACTTACCAAAAGCTAAACTAAACAGATGAGTTTTCAGCCTGGATTTAAAGATTAAAAAGGTAAAGGTGCACGTATTTGTCACTGTACAGTGAACACTGTACAGCGAAATGTGTCCTCCGCATTTAACCCATCTGTGGTAGTGAACACACACTCACACGCACTTGTGAACTACGGGCAGTGAGTACACACATACCCAGAGCGGTGGGCAGTGTCTGAGTCCCGAATATTATCTGCATGGTTAGTCCAGAGTTGGGTGGCTTTATAAGAAAAGGCTCTTCCCCCTGCTGAGGTTTTCTGAATTTTGGGAACTACTAAGTGTAAGCAGGCGGCGTGTACCATCAGCCACCAGTAGGGGGCCTGGCCAGCAAAGAACTCCAAGCCCCAGAAGTCCAAGCGGTAATCAATGCTGACCAGGCCCACCTGTGTGACACGGTATAAATACACCCAGCCAAACACAATTCCCCATCGCACCTTTGTAGAGGGGTGAATGGTAACAGTGGTTCTAAGTTGTGAACAGTGAAGAAAAGCTGAAGTTGAAAAGAAAGAGTTTAAGATGTGAACAGCTGAAAAGAGAGTTTGTTGTGATCGGTGGTGAAAAGGAAAACTAAAAAAGTTTTAGTATGAGTTGGAAAAGGCTTAGCTTGTCCTTTGTTTGAGTACACACCACTCCTGGTGTTTCCTTTGTTTGTTTTCCTGCCCTTTTTCCATATAGCTTTTAAACAGTTTTAATACTGCCACCTATCACAGCTGTGGTGGTGCAGTGGAAAGGCACTGGGCTCCCATTTCTATTGTTGGGATTTTGAACCCCAACACAGCCACAGTCTCACCATTCACCAATCTTGTATTGACTAAAGACCTTCACCATCTGTTACATGCACCATAAAATACCCCCCAAAAAGGGGTAGTATCATTTAAACAAATAAATTAACTGCACTTGAGTCCAATCACCACACCATGAAATCTAAGTAGCTAGACCAGGAATAAAGGAAGCATCAGCAAAGTCTAACATTAAGTCTGATTTATTTCTTTTGGGCCTAAAGGGAGAACCTCGGTTTCGTCAGTGTTAAGAAGAAGGACGTTATGTGACATCCAGAAAGGTTTTATATCCTTTACACTGTCCTCAATTTTCTTTAATCTAAATGTATCATCAGGTTTGGCTGATATATATATATATAGCTGTGTATCATCTGCATAACAATGGAAATGAACATGTCTGCTTATAACTGAGCCCAGAGGTAACATGTATAAGGTAAATAATAGTGGTTCTAAAATAGAGCCTTGTAGAACTCCATATCTTTTGTGTAATTTGAAGATAA
The DNA here is from genome assembly GCF_030463535.1 of Salminus brasiliensis. Classification (NCBI taxonomy): domain Eukaryota; kingdom Metazoa; phylum Chordata; class Actinopteri; order Characiformes; family Bryconidae; genus Salminus; species Salminus brasiliensis. The sequence continues at coordinate 40,656,780 of NC_132882.1, forward strand.
ATCTTTTATCTTTACTGATAGCGTTCAGTGAGATATGGGCTGTTCATGTGACCACGATAGGGCTGTTCCTGTGATTCCAACCATTTCCTCTAATCTTTCTAGTAGAATAGTGTGATCTATTGTATCAAAGGCTGCAAAGAGGTCTAGTAGGGCTAATAGAGATACATAGCCTTGATCAGAGACAAGAAGTGTTAAGTGTTAAGTTAAGGGTCTGTAATCAGACAATACACTAGTGACTCCCCAAGCACTTCTTTATTCAAGCAGGGGTTCGATCCCCAGAGTTGAAGTTATTTAGCTCTATAGGTCTTGCTCCCTTGTTTGCTTTTCAATCTTGCTGTTTTTCAATTTGCAGTCTTAGTTTAGACTGTTTTTGTTTTCCTCGATTTCCCTGTCTTTTTTATGACCCTGGTTCAAATCCCATTCTCTAATACCTCCTTTCCTGCTTTTGAGTCCACCCATGTGGTCGCCATATCTGGGTTAAAATACACATGGTGACAATCCTGGGAAAACCTTCCAGCTTTCTCCTTTACAGGATTGCTTCCCTGTAACACTGCGGTGGTACAAATGTGGTAAGAGATGGTGCACTGATGATATTGTATATTTACTGAATTACAATGGCCCTATAATCAAGTAATGCAGGTTAAGAATACATGCATATGAAGGTGCTGCTGGACTGTAAACATTAGTGCAGTGTTCTGTAAGTGTAGCTGTAAGTGTTATAGTACAGTCAGTGCTGGTGTTCGTGTTTGGTAGTGTTCAGTTCTCATATGACTCTGGGGTAGAAGCTGTTATACAGTTTGTTTGTCCATGATGTGATGGATCTGTGGGGTCACCTAGAGAGTGGCAGATTTAAGCAGGTGGTGTCCAAGGTGGGACGGGTGTTCCAGTACATGGCTCCTTCACTTGGATAGCAACCAGGTTTTTTAATGACACAAAGCTAGTTGAGGGTAAGAGTGCCCCCAGCTGGCTTTACTGGTGTTAAGTTAAAGGAATATAATTCTTCTGTCCAATGTAAATCAGACCTGCCAGCAGTAAATGTTCTCTCAGTTTTAAAAACACACTAAATGTCAGTAAGCATGAATCTGCCCACATCCAGTGCCTCCCCTGAAAGGAATTCAGTCAAACAGCTGTACTTAGGTTATGTGCCCCCTTTAAAGAAACAATAACAAAAGACAGTAGTCTCTCCTTATAGTCAAGATGTCTCTTTATTTATGTCAATGTCAGATTTATTTAAAAACAACAAATATTGACCACAGTGCTGTCCAGTGAATATAGCAAAGGCCAATAGAGAAGACATATAAAAGCCCAGTAGAAATAACATGACAATATAGATAGATCAACAATAATAGCAGCTCTTAAACAGAATTAAAAGCCAAAGAATAAAGATGAGATTTAAGACAGGATTTAAGAACAGGCAGTGTGGGAGCCAGCCAAACATTCAGCAGCTACTCTTTCCATCATTTAGGGGCTGTGGCAGCAAAAGCACAATCTCCCCTGTGCTTTAACCTAGATTTAATGACCACCGGAAGGAGCTGGTCAGTGAATCTGAGTGACCTTGAAGGAGCATATGATTGTAACAGTTCAGAGAGACAGAGAGGAGTCAGCCTATTCATAGACTTCTGAACAAACAGCAAAATCTTCACATCAGTTCTAAAACCTAAAGGAAGCCAGTGAAGGGAAACCAGTATGGGCCAATATGTTCCCACTTGTTTTTCTTGTTAAAAGACGATCTGGACGAACAGCAACTGAGAGAAGGAGGCCTGACCAACACCAAAATAAAGGGTATTACAGTAGTCAAGTCTAGACGAGAAAAGCATGTATAACCCTCAAATTCAGCAAAGGATAAAAAGGGCTTGACCTTGAGAAACAGCCTCAGTTCTTCTCAGGTCTTATATAAAGAAGGGCTTCTGAGGATGAGTCCCTATAAGGGGCATCAGAAACACTGCTGTGTCCAAAAATCTGAACTTCAGTTTCATTTTTACTGAAGTTTAAATAATGTAGTGCCATCCAGGCTTTGAAGACCTCAAGACAGTCTAGCAATGATTTTGTATGAATGGAGTTTGTATCTCTCCAATTTAAGGGCAAGTAGATTTGGGTATCATCTGCAGAGCAATGAAAGGAAATACAGCATTTCCTAATAATGGACCCTAAGAGGAGTGTATACAATAAAATACAACAAAATTGGCCCAAAAGTGGAACCTTGGGGAACCTCACACAAGAGAGGTGCTGAGGAGGATACAGAATCACCAAGGCTGACAGAAAAACATCAGTCAGACAAATAAGATCTAAACCACTCCAGAGCGGTACCTTTAATGCTGAGAATCCTGCCATCCGACACCACTTGGTTCCAGAGACATTAGTGATACAACTCCCCCTGATTCTGCACTGACCAGTGCACATGAGAGCACCAGTGAATGGGGACACCCTGATTCAGCACTGTCTAGTGCTCCAGGTATCTCCTGCTACACCTGTGTCAGCTGCTACAGTAGCTGTGTCAGCAGAGGAGCTAAACTGAGGAGAGCAGAGTTCCTTAGAAATGAGGGGAGGAAGTGAGGCAGAGGAGCGCAGGGAGCAAAAAAGCAGGAGATGCTGCTCGGGACATAGGGAGGTGCAGAAAACATCAGGCAGAGAGATTATTTACATCCAACGACTTTCAAGAAGCACCATCCGATGGGGTAGAAGCCAGAACACAGAGAAAATCCTGATGCTTTAAAAGAGAAAATCGAGAGATGCAGAGATCGGCAGAAGAGTGGTCTGGTAGACCGAGGCAGGCAGCAGCAGGGCAGCCATAGACCAGACTGGAGAAACATACCCTGCTTCAAAAACAGACAACGCAGAGCGAGCAGGAATCCACAGGAGAGAGAGCGATGGACAACAGATGAAGAGGGTGATCCAAGGAGGGCAGCAGTAGAAGAAGAGAAGGCAGGTAGGGTTGGAAGTCAGTCTTAACGATTCCACAGAGAAGCATCCAGGAGCGAGCAGCAGAGCTCGCACGGAGAACAGGCAGAGGTAGGCAGCCTTTATAAAAACAGAAGCTCACATCTCACAAGTGTTGGACTGAGAAGCAAGGTCATATAAGGGCTTTAACACCAGGAGGAGGAGTTCAGAGCATCGTCCTTCTTCCACAATTCATGTCATACCTCCACGTATTAAAACAAGGGAGGGACCCTAAGTTGGTCTCCTATTTTAAAAGCAGTAGAAAACCGTACAGCAGTGGAAAGGTTAAAATACTATGGAGACGACCCAGAGCACAGGGTTTAGTAATATATGGAAGAGAAATCTCAGAAAAAACAGGCATGTTGTCAGAAAAACTGCATCACAAACCTCAATGTAAAAAACAGGAAGATCATTTCATGCTAGATCTAGTGTGTGCTCATGCTCCTGTGTAGGACCAGTCATTAAATGTCCTACGCAAGAAAAATGCCACATCAAGGAAAACGAGGCTCTATCAAAGCTCCATCTCCTCTAGTCAGCCAAAGGGGAGAAAATGCTGCTGCAAGTGCAGAATGAATGAAAGTGCTCGTGGTGGCTGACAGACGTCCTGCTTATACAGAGATAGACTTAGTGTGAGAAAATGTGAAAGAGATGGAGAGTGATGCTGTCTTGGCCAAAAAATCTCAGCTTTGATCCAAACTGAGGATCCTACCACTGTGACAGCTGAGTTGGCCATTAGCCAACTTGGTACCAAGACGCCAGTGATCCAACTCCCTCTGATTCATCAATGACCAGTGCTCTGGAGGGCACCAGTAAACTGAGAAACCCTGATTACGCACTGTCCAGTGCTTCAGATATCTCCTGCCACAGCCCTTTGCCAGCTTTACCAGCCACCCAAGTCCTGGACCAGTGGTACCAGCATCACTTGCTCACAAAGACACCACCGATCAAGTGCCCCCGATTGAGTGACACCCAGTACTTGTAAGCTGACGCACTCACATTTAGTGCTGTCTAGTGCTCTGCTAAAGCCGTTTCAGCCACTCCAGTCCTTGTGCTAGCAGTGCCAGCCACTTCTGTCCCAGTCCCCATGGCAGCAGGTTCCAGACCCTGTCCTAGCCGCTTAAGCTCCTGTGCCAACGACCCCTGTACCACTTTAGAAAACACAGTCCTAGCTGCTTAAGGTCCCGTACCAGTGGCCCCAGCATCACTTGCTCACGGAGAAATTAGTTTATTCCAGTGCCACTCAGCTTACAGTTCACCCTGTAAGCCTCCATTCCTTGTGCCAGCAGTGCCAGCCCAGTCCCTGTGCCAGCTGTTCCAGTACCTCCAGTCCCCATAGTCGCAGGCGCTGTCCTAGTCGCTTAAGCCCCTGTGCCAACGTTCCCTGCACTACTTAAGAAAAAACAGTTCTAGCTGCTCATGGTCCCGTACCAGTTGTCCCAGCATCACTTGCTCACAGAGATGCCACAGATCCAGTGCCCCCTGATTGAGTGCCACCCAGTACCTGTAAGTACCTCTAGTGAATTATCAGCTAAAGCTGTGGCAGCCAATCCTATCCTCTTGACAGCCACTCCAGTCCCAGTGCCAGCCCAGTCCCCTTCCCAGCAGATTCCATACCCTGTCCTTGCTGTTTAAGGTCCTGTGCCAACAGTCCCTGCAAGTAATGCTCCGAAGATCAACGCTGTCAACCCCCCTCTCCAGTGGTCTCAGCTGATCAGGATATCTGATGGTCCAAACTGTCCAGCTCCTGTACCAGCACTCCTCGTGACAGCTTCTTTAGCTGCTCTAGCAGCCCATCTTTTGCCACTACAGCCCCCATGCCATTGGTGCCTGCTCTTTGGCCCTGTTGCCATTGCCCAGTAGTTGTGCCCCCCAGCCCTGTCTTGTTGCCCCCAGGAATGTTTTTTGTCCCCTGACTGTGTGTAAGATGAAATTTCATGGAACCTGCTTTTGTTGGTTCCACACCCCAAGGTTGTTGTGCTTGGGGGGGATGTTCCAGCCTTTTCAGCATTAGTGACAGCTCTGCTCTCCAGTGCCACTGAGAATAACAAGAAGAGAGGTATAACTGGAGTTCATTTAGTCCAGTATTTTTACCAATCTTCAGTGAACGTGTTTGAGCAGGAAGGTGAAGTTCTACCTGTGCACATAGAAGAGCAGGTACGCTGTTGTTGCCCTGGAACTCAGTACAGCTGCCTCTGTCTGACAGGACACTTTCAAATCATTGAACGAGAGCCAGCTATCTCCTGCCCCCTTGGTAACATCACTGATGTAGTGGCCTGTCAGGACAGCAGTGTGTTATTAGTCATTCAGTGGATTCTACAGCGTGTGTCACAGTTCAGTCCAGTTCCTCACCACTGTTCACGCTGCTGCCCAAATGGGAGACGACACCATGGAGTCTGTAGAGGCCTGTTGGTGGACGCTCCTGCAATCAAACACATTTGTTTTTTTACTGAGATTAAATGAAACTGCACTAGAGAACGTTCCCCCTCCATCTCTGTATTTCTGATCTCAGTCTCTCTAGGCCTGACTGTCTGTCTTCCTGATTCATACTCTCTTTATGTCTCTCTCTCTCTCTCTCTCTCTCTCTCCTCACCAAAGAACTCCTGAGCTGTCCTCTCTCGCCCTGTCCTTCTCCACTCTCTACAGCTAACAGATTGAAGGAAGTGAGTCATTATGGCAGGTACTTGAACACGTTCATGATGTGATTACAGTGTAAAATCACTCACAAGAAGAAGAAGTCAATAAAACTCTACCTGGCCTGAAGCTGGAGAGGTCCAGAGGATTGGCCTCCAGCTTCTCAGTCCCAAGATGCTCAAAAGACTGGGAGCACGCTGATCCACTGAAGACAGAAATACCTAGTTATGGTTTAAACTGAGGGACGGAGGACAGAGATAACGGTTGATCTGTTTGGAATGATGGTGCAAGCTCACCCAGACTGTCCAAGAGAAGCCACTCCTGGAAAGTGAGAGAGGTCCAGCTGGGCAGGGATGTCCATCACATCCTTCAGCTTTCTGCCATCTCCCAGCATGCTGAACCTCTTCACGTGTAGAATCAGGACCCTGCTCAGAGGAGGAGAGATTTTAGGGGTGGAGGTGTTTTGGAGGGAGCACGGTTATACACTGGTTTGGAACTCATTGTTTCTGGTAGTGTGTAACAGATAAACTCACCGTGGGAGGGTGGAGAACTCCTGCACTTCACATGCCTGACGGCCTTTTCCACACTGGCAGGAGAGCTCCAACTCTGTTTGCTGGAATTGAGACAAACAGTAAAAATTGAGCCAGAATAAACTTTTCCATATCATTAAACATCATTATTCTCCTTTATTATTCTACACAGTTTCTAAATGCTGAGCTTGATTTAAACTGAGGATTTTGAGTCATGAAGAAAATAAAAGGCTTATTCTGATGGGATTTATAAAAACAGACAGCTATATATGAATATAGAAAATAAAGAATCTATGTGTCAAAGCGAACTCGCTAACTTTCATAATACAATATATGGACAAAAGTATTGGGACAGATTATATTTGTGCACAAACAGACCTGGAAGTAGCTGTGCAGGCTGTGCGTCAGAGTAGAGCTCAGGTTAATGGAGAGGTGGTTGAACTCCTCCACTCTGGATCTCTGCAGTCCACAGCTTTCACAAAACAGAGAACAGGAGCTTTACAACAGAACAACACCTGCTGATTCACAAATACCATGTGTTGGAGAAGGAGGAGCACTGTTACCTGGTGCAGGTGCGCACAGATCTCAGCTGGAACTCAAAATTTGCCACAGGGCAAATGTAGGGAAGGCTGGATGCCCTGAGAGCCTCTCCCTCCTCCTTCAGCTGGAGCAGACAGAGCATCAGGAACTCGTGGGCATCCTGTGGAGGACAGCACAAGAGGAGGTGTTAGACTGGGCTTTGCTCATGATATCTATTTCAGTTCCTCCTCACTCTGTATAAAACACTGAACTGTGGGTAAAGTCGACAACTGTTCTCAGAAGGATCCAGCTTCACTTGTTGCTTTACCTGTTGAGCGTAATACCCAAAATCAGGGCATGCAGTAGAGAGGCATCGCTTCACAGCTCTCAGAAGGTGCCTCTTCTGCATGCTGGTGCCGCTGCTGCTGAGCCTGGCCTGCTGCAGCTCTGCTAAACACCTACATGGAGCGACAGGACGTTGATCAGATCTCTGAGAATTACAGCACTGGACTGACCCTCAGTAAACACATCTAATCCTAATGGAAATCAAATCATTTCTAAGAGGTAAAAGACTATCATGGAGTTCAGCAGATTAAACAGCTCATCCAGACACAGGTGAAGTCTCTGGGAGGTACCTGAGCATCTGAGAGCTGGAGGTGTCCGTCCAGCTGGCCTGATCTATGATGGGGGTGGAGAAGCAGGGAAGACTCAGCAGGCACTGCAGGGTAGCGTTCATAAAGCAGGTGTTTCCAATGTTGGGAAACCTTGAGGACACCAGAGAAAAAGAGGATTAGGTTCACATAATAACTGATGTTCCTCACTTTCATTATGAACCTCTATAAACCTTCACAGAGGACAGTCCTTCATTATCTCCAGTTCTTCACCCACAAGTTCAAAGGAGAAAGAGAGAGAAATAAATACTGACAGCAGAATAAAAGGGAAAAAAAGAGAGAGTCTTTACCCGAGCTGTTGAACCGAGCTTCTCCTGAAGACGGACAGCAGCCGACCAAACGCACCCTGCCTCTGAACGTGAGGGTCGGACTGGACCTGAACGGTCAGTGGTCTGAGAGATGAAGGGAGGGATGAATGTGGATGTTAAATGGAGAACATCTAGGCAGGTTCTGTTGTAAACTCATGTTTACTGGTTATTTGGGCTGGACTAGGCTTGCTAACAGTGATTGGGTCTGCTAGTCATATTAAACCCACTACTTCAGACTGCACTAAGTTACACCAGCTTTATAAATCTAGTACCCAGAGCTTTTAATAAAGGGTCTCCACTCTGTTGTTGGGAAAACTAAGGAGGAGTAGAAGTGCAGGTAGGACTCCAGTAATGGGATTGGGAAGCTGAAGCACACCTCTGGTTTACAGCAGGCAGAAGCTATAATGACTGTGTTTAAATGGGCAGACATTAGACTGTACTTTTCTCAGCCACTAGATGGAGCCAGTTTTACTGTACTCACCTCTCCAGAGGGACGGAGGACAGAGGCAAGTCACCAGCAGCTCCTGGCCTGGTGTTGCTCTGGGATGGTGGCGTGTCCTTCTCTGATCCAGAGGAACTAATAAATAAATAAATAAATATTATAGTAATCATATCAGTGCAGATATGATTAAATTTAATGTGGCTTAAAGTCATCTCCTAAATTACCTGGGTCTCTCACACACGCAGGAGACTGTGATGTAGGATGAGGAAGAGGATGAGGGCGAGGAAAAGGAGGAGGAAGAGGGTGAGGATGTGGGAGCAAGGTGAGAGACAATTAAAGGAGCACTTGAGGAGCGGAATAGTGGAGTAGGGCAGGAGAAGCTGATCAAGGGGGATGAGTAGCATCTCCGAGGCAGGGCGAATCTCCCAGGACCCAGACGGAGGGTGGGGATGCTGGGGGTGGAAGAGGAGGACGAGGAGGAGGTAGTAGAAGAGGAGGAGGATGAAGAGGAGGATGAAGAGGAGGACGATAAAAAGGAGAACCTCCTCAAGAAGCCACGCTGCCACCATCTCCTCTCCTTTTTCTTCTCCTTGCTCTCTTTTCTCTCCTCATCCAGATCACTCCCAACTTCTTTGCGCTTCTTTTTCTGTGGAAAAGTTCATGCTGTGATTAAGCTCTTTAAACTGACTGCTCATATTGTTGAAGTTGAAGAAATATCTTAAATATTACCACACAACTGAGACCCCCACCTCTCTACAGCCCCCCAAATATATCCCCCACCCTCCCAAAAGAGGAATAAGCACAAATACCTTCTTACACCAGCTGAAACAACCCATTTTCAGGTGAACTCTCTCTGAAAGCTGAACCTGATCTGAGCTCTTTCTGGAATGCCATTATAGCATCATCAGGTTCTGACTTCATAATAGAGCCCCCTGCAGCAGAGTGAACCTGCAGCTGGAGGAGCATCACCTACACTGAAATACACACTGGAGGGCTTCCTTTCTCACTCCAAACCCTGGATTATACACAGTGCATGTTAAAGTATTCACCCCTATGGATGTTTTCCTCTTTTATTGCTTTCATGAATGAAATCACAGTCAAAATAAATTGTTTTTGTTTTTTTACAAGAAATTAAACAAAACTCTTTCATTTCAAATTGAAAACAGATTTCTACAAAGTAATGCCAATTAAATAAAAATATAGAATGGAAAATAGATCAATAAATTTACCAACTTCAAGTCAATATTAATTAAATGCGCCTTTGGCCTCAATCACAGCACTGCGTCTGTGTGAGCAGGTCTCAATCAGGCTTGCACATCTGGACACTGCAATTTTACTCCAGTCCTCTGTGTAAAACTGCTCAAGCTCTGTCAGTTTACACGTAGGTAGCTTGTAGGTAGCTACATAAGCATGGATATAAGAATGTTGTTCAGGAGGAGTGAACCTCTAGGCTAACATCAGAACCCTTTAGATAGAGCTCTGGTTAACGTCTCTAGCTATATATGTGTCTCTAGCTATGACGTACAGTTCCATGTTTCTACACTCCCTGTCCATTATATCTGCCCCACTTATCACATACAGTAGGGAAAAAAGTATTTAGTCAGTCACCAATGGTGCAAGTTCTTCTACTTAAAAAAATGAGAGAGGCCTGTAATTGACATCATAGGTAGACCTCAACTATAAGAAACAAAATGAGAAAAAAAAATCTGAAAATCACATTGTCTAATTTTTAAAGACTTTATTTGCAAATAATGGTGGAAAATAAGTATTTGGTCACCTACAAACAAGCAAGATTTCTGGCTGTCACAGACCTGTAACTTCTTTAAGAGGCTTCTCTGTCCTCCACTCATTACCTGTATTATTGGCACCTGTTTGAACTGGTTAACAGTATAAAAGACACCTGCCCACAACCTCAAACCGTCACACTCCAAACTCCACTGTGGTGAAGACCAAAGAGCTGTCGAAGGACACCAGAAACAAAATTGTAGACCTGCACCAGGCTGGGAAAACTGAATCTGCAATAGGCAAGCAGCTTGGTGTGAAGAAATCTACTGTGGGAGCAATAATCAGAAAATGGAAGACCTACAAGACCACTGCTAATCTCCCTCGATCAGGGGCTCCATGCAAGATCTCAGCCCGTGGGGTCAAAATGATCACAAGGACGGTGAGCAAAAATCCCAGAACCACACGGGGGACCTAGTGAATGACCTGCAGAAAGCTGGGACCAACGTTACAAAGGCTACTGTCAGTAACACACTACACCGCCAGGGACTCAGATCTTGCAGTGCCAGACGTGTTCCCCTGCTTAAGCCAGTACAAGAAACCCAGCGCTCCAGTCCTGAGTGCCACCTATGATGTCAAATACTTTTTCCCCCACTGTAGAAGCACTTTGTAGTTCTATAATTACAGACAGATAGTTTCTCTGCTTACTTTGTTAGTTTCCTTTCACCCTGTTTTTCAATGCTTAGGACCCCACAGGACCACCACAGAGCAGGTATTATTTGGGTGGTGGGATATTTTCAGCACTGCAGTGACACTACAATCACTTGAGACACTTTCACTGCACTCAGGTGATCTCATCTCCACTTCACTGACTGTGAGACTGTCTAGACCTCTGTTGAATTAGGTGAGTCACATTCAAGGGGTGAATATTTATACAGTCACTTATTTAACATTGTATATTTTTATTTAATTGACAGTAGAAATTAGTTTTATGTTTGCTTGTAAATTTCAAATTATTTTGACCATGACTTTTTTCATAAATGCAATAAAAGGGGGTGAATACTTTTTTTTATAGAAACTGTACACATAGGTGCCACTTCAGAGGGTCATTGGGTCATTGTCCCCCAAAACTAAAGCTGAAGGGGACAATGCAAATCCAATCCCAGTGCAAAGCCTGAAAAAAGCCATAGTACTGAAAACTATTCCTGTCATTTTGTGTTTCATTAAAACAAGTTCTCTCAGCTCTCCAATGCCTAAATGATTAGCCTGTAATCACAAAAAATATTCTAATGGACTCATGTAAAGAAAAACATCTTTACCTCATCTTTACCTTTACAAAACGAAATTTGACTGTATCTGAAATAAGGTCTGATATCAGAGCACCACCTGAAAGACCTGAAAGATAAGGTCTGTATCACGTCAGCTGTTCCAGACCCTCTTCTGTACGTCTGTGAGGTGTGCTGAATGGAGCAGAATCTGCAGGTCAAATACCCTGCTGAACAAAAACAGCCTGGACAGCTCAAGATTGTCAAGTTGTTTAAGCTGGTTGACGAGTTTAGCTCTACCAGCAAAGGGTATTATTTCATTTGGTTTGGTGTTGAGTTTGGTGGTTTGGCTGGTCTACCTGCATTAACAGACTGACCAAACTAGTTAATCAGCTAGTCCAACATGACCAAAACCCGCTTAATCAAGAAGCTAAACCAGCTTGATCAAGTTGGTCGTGTTGGTAGACCAGCTGAACCATCAAACTGAATAAAAACATTATGCTGGTGAACAGCTAAGCTGGACAACCAACATTTATATTTGACTTTAAAACAGCAAGTCATTCAGAGAAATTTCCTGGTCGTGGTGGGCATATTTAAGCTAATAGCATGTTAGCAAACTTGGTTACGACAAGTGACTGTAGAAAACATGGACAGTGCAATGTCTCTGAAAAGTGAAGCAACCATAGGTCTAACACCTCTGCTGGCAGTTGCAGTATGATGTGTAGCTCCGCCCATCGCCATATATTCCATCTCAATTTCCTCCTCTAAACCTCTAAATCCTGTTTCCCTGTGCTAGCATTGGCTCATTTTTATTTCCCCCCAGAAATCTGTCTTTAAATCCTTACTCTCTTATATCATAAGAAGACGGGATTACACTTACGACTGGAGAGAATTCTGGAGTATATCTGGAGACTGGAGAATATCTGCTCTGCTTCTGCGCTGCAAGCTCAGTGATGGTGGTGTGAGATACGCTTGAAATGAGGGTCTGGCTCTGTCTGAATTTGTGTGTCAAAATTTAGTAACACTGATATTCATTCACTCCTAAAGACACTAAAGCGAAAACGCTGATCATCGCAAGTCCAAGTACAATGTTCATCATTTCTCCTGTAAAAGGTCACCAGCAGAAGCCTGGTGTGAGCCTGGCTTTAGACTCTAGCGCCACAGGAGAACCCTTGTAACCCTTTGTAAGCTTAACAGAGAGGCTCGGACAAATTCTTCCGAAAGCCTCATTTCTTATCTGGAGATAATTTAGGATACTGGATAAACTGAAGTTGCCACGGCGACTGAACCAGTAAGATTTCACAGTCAGGATGTTTCTGAAATTCAGTCCTTTGTTCTATACTGCTGGGCTTCACCGCCACCCGTGTTAGACCAGCTGGCCACCCCACTCCTCCAGTTTCGTCTATGCTGACATTTACATGGACTCTAATGATCTCCACTACCAGTAATTACCATTACGCTCATTACTTTTACATCTCTACTATGATTTTATTAGTTTATTAATATTATATTATGATTATTTTAGCCCACCTGAGCAGTCCTGGTGGTATGGTGACTTTAATCAATTATGTATGAATAGTTCTGATCAGAGGAGGATGGGTCCCCCCTGTGAGTCTTGGTTCCTCGCAAAGCTCTGAGGGAGTATTTCCTTGCCACTGTCGTCTTTGGCTTGCTCACCGGGGGCCAGAAACCCTGAAGTGCACCCCTATACAGCATCACAGAATATACTCCTCATCATGCACTGATGTAGTGCGTCTTTCAGGTCCTTTACTTCTTACGCTAACTAAACCAAGCTCAACATTACTGAACACGTGTGCATTTTTCAGACCCTGCTGAGTTAATGCCAGTTTCCTCCCTTTCAGTGACGTTAACAAAGAATACTCTAGTGCCAGTAGAGCACTAAATACATGTATATTAAATATTCAATAAATAAACTTCATTCACAAGTTTTTATTAGAGTTTTATATGAGGATGTAGTGGAGGTGTGTGGTATTGTCTGTAACGTCCAGCACGAATAATCCTTCAGCTCTGCTTTCTGACACTTACTGCTAGTAACATGCCACCAGCAGCGAGTACAAAGTACCAAATATGAACTGCAGAATATTAAAGCAACAGCAAGTCAGAATCATCAGGTAGATCAGTTATTACTAAAATGACATCATTTATCATTTAAATTTACAGTAATGGTGATGGGATCCTGATGGTGATGGGATTCATTATCCAAAATCACCAGTGAACCTTCAAGAGTCTTCTCAGTTTTATATGTAATGTTGATGTGTAAGGAGCCGCGCGCACTGCCATCTTTCTGCCACCAGAGGGAAACCACGTTCAAGTCCCAGCAACAATCAACTGGGCACTGCCCTTTTTAGGGGCTTCACACAGCTCACTTATCATATCATGTGCTAGTAACCAGTATTTCTTCTTGAAGGAGCCCTTTTATTACTTTTCTTTCCCCCCAGTGTCTTTGGAGTCTGTTTCTAGGAGTTATTTGACTCCCTCAATCTTTCTTAAAAAAGTAAAAGAAAGAAAGGATATTCACCTTCTGTTAGTTCCTCCTACCTGTGCTGAGGTTTCCTCCTGAGTTCGGACAAGACTACCTGAGGGCCAGTAAGTTTTCCTGCCTTACCCTCTTAAGCTTTTCCTTTCAAAGTATTTCTTTGCCCTGCCGGTGGTGCTGCAGTTAGCAAGTCAGGTCAAATCAAGTCAAATTTATGTGTATGGCGCTTTTTACAACAGTTGTAAATCATAATATATTAATCATGGTGTAGTATAACTTAATATAGTCATGGCAGTGATGGTCAGAGTAATGATGGCTAATAGTGGTGATATTAATAGTAGCAAATAGTTAAGAGTCCATTTAGGTTTTAACATGGTAATTAAACAGCAGTGGCCTGTTGGTCAAACTGGTGGGTGGCAGCTGGTCTGACGTAGGTAGAGGAGACCTCAGCGACAGTCTTCCAGAAGATGGGGCTGGGTAGAAGGTAACACAGACACGGGAGCACCCTGAAACGCTAGCGTCCATCTGCTCCACCATACACAAACCTGAGTGATCGCGTGGAAGCAGCGAAACGACAGCTCCAGCATCTCAGTATACTACAATTCCCTGTGTCCGTGAACCCCTGGACCTACAGCCTTTATCTAAGGGGAAACATTACTTACCAAAAGCTAAACTAAACAGATGAGTTTTCAGCCTGGATTTAAAGATTAAAAAGGTAAAGGTGCACGTATTTGTCACTGTACAGTGAACACTGTACAGCGAAATGTGTCCTCCGCATTTAACCCATCTGTGGTAGTGAACACACACTCACACGCACTTGTGAACTACGGGCAGTGAGTACACACATACCCAGAGCGGTGGGCAGTGTCTGAGTCCCGAATATTATCTGCATGGTTAGTCCAGAGTTGGGTGGCTTTATAAGAAAAGGCTCTTCCCCCTGCTGAGGTTTTCTGAATTTTGGGAACTACTAAGTGTAAGCAGGCGGCGTGTACCATCAGCCACCAGTAGGGGGCCTGGCCAGCAAAGAACTCCAAGCCCCAGAAGTCCAAGCGGTAATCAATGCTGACCAGGCCCACCTGTGTGACACGGTATAAATACACCCAGCCAAACACAATTCCCCATCGCACCTTTGTAGAGGGGCGAATGGTAACAGTGGTTCTAAGTTGTGAACAGTGAAGAAAAGCTGAAGTTGAAAAGAAAGAGTTTAAGATGTGAACAGCTGAAAAGAGAGTTTGTTGTGATCGGTGGTGAAAAGGAAAACTAAAAAAGTTTTAGTTTGAGTTGGAAAAGGCTTAGCTTGTCCTTTGTTTGAGTACACACCACTCCTGGTGTTTCCTTTGTTTGTTTTCCTGCCCTTTTTCCATATAGCTTTTAAACAGTTTTAATACTGCCACCTATCACAGCTGTGGTGGTGCAGTGGAAAGGCACTGGGCTCCCATTTCTATTGTTGGGATTTTGAACCCCAACACAGCCACAGTCTCACCATTCACCAATCTTGTATTGACTAAAGACCTTCACCATCTGTTACATGCACCATAAAATACCCCCCAAAAAGGGGTAGTATCATTTAAACAAATAAATTGACTGCACTTGAGTCCAATCACCACACCACACCATGATATCTAAGTAGCTAGACCAGGAATAAAGGAAGCATCAGCAAAGTCTAACATTAAGTCTGATTTATTTCTTTTGGGCCTAAAGGGAGAACCTCGGTTTCGTCAGTGTTAAGAAGAAGGACGTTATGTGACATCCAGAAAGGTTTTATATCCTTTACACTGTCCTCAATTTTCTTTAATCTAAATGTATCATCAGGTTTGGCTGATATATATTGAGCTGTGTATCATCTGCATAACAATGGAAATGAACATGTCTGCTTATAACTGAGCCCAGAGGTAACATGTATAAGGTAAATAATAGTGGTTCTAAAATAGAGCCTTGTAGAACTCCATATCTTTTGTGTAATTTGAAGATAAATCTTTTATCTTTACTGATAGCGTTCAGTGAGATATGGGCTGTTCATGTGACCACGATAGGGCTGTTCCTGTGATTCCAACCATTTCCTCTAATCTTTCTAGTAGAATAGTGTGATCTATTGTATCAAAGGCTGCAAAGAGGTCTAGTAGGGCTAATAGAGATACATAGCCTTGATCAGAGACAAGAAGTGTTAAGTGTTAAGTTAAGGGTCTGTAATCAGACAATACACTAGTGACTCCCCAAGCACTTCTTTATTCAAGCAGGGGTTCGATCCCCAGAGTTGAAGTTATTTAGCTCTATAGGTCTTGCTCCCTTGTTTGCTTTTCAATCTTGCTGTTTTTCAATTTGCAGTCTTAGTTTAGACTGTTTTTGTTTTCCTCGATTTCCCTGTCTTTTTTATGACCCTGGTTCAAATCCCACTCTCTAATACCTCCTTTCCTGCTTTTGAGTCCACCCATGTGGTCGCCATATCTGGGTTAAAATACACATGGTGACAATCCTGGGAAAACCTTCCAGCTTTCTCCTCTACAGGATTGCTTCCCTGTAACACTGCGGTGGTACAAATGTGGTAAGAGATGGTGCACTGATGATATTGTATATTTACTGAATTACAATGGCCATATAATCAAGCAATGCAGGTTAAGAATACATGCATATGAAGGTGCTGCTGTAAACATCGGTACTGTAAACATCAGTGCAGTGTTCTGTAAGTGTAGCTGTAAGTGTTGTAGTACAGTCAGTGCTGGTGTTCGTGTTTGGTAGTGTTCAGTTCTCATATGACTCTGGGGTAGAAGCTGTTATACAGTTTGTTTGTCCATGATCTGATGGATCTGTGGGGTCACCTAGAGAGTGGCAGATTTAAGCAGGTGGTGTCCAAGGTGGGACGGGTGTTCCAGTACATGGCTCCTTCACTTGGATAGCAACCAGGTTTTTTAATGACACAAAGCTAGTTGAGGGTAAGAGTGCCCCCAGCTGGCTTTACTGGTGTTAAGTTAAAGGAATATAATTCTTCTGTCCAATGTAAATCAGACCTGCCAGCAGTAAATGTTCTCTCAGTTTTAAAACACACTAAATGTCAGTAAGCATGAATCTGCCCACATCCAGTGCCTCCCCTGAAAGGAATTCAGTCAAACAGCTGTACTTAGGTTATGTGCCCCCTTTAAAGAAACAATAACAAAAGACAGTAGTCTCTCCTTATAGTCAAGATGTCTCTTTATTTATGTCAATGTCAGATTTATTTAAAAACAACAAATATTGACCACAGTGCTGTCCAGTGAATATAGCAAAGGCCAAGAGAGAAGATATATAAAAGCCCAGTAGAAATAACATGACAATATAGATAGATCAACAATAATAGCAGCTCTTAAACAGAATTAAAAGCCAAAGAATAAAGATGAGATTTAAGACAGGATTTAAGAACAGGCAGTGTGGGAGCCAGCCAAACATTCAGCAGCTACTCTTTCCATCATTTAGGGGCTGTGGCAGCAAAAGCACAATCTCCCCTGTGCTTTAACGTAAATTTAATGACCACCAGAAGGAGCTGGTCAGTGAATCTGAGTGACCTTGAAGGAGCATATGATTGTAACAGTTCAGAGAGACAGAGAGGAGTCAGCCTATTCATAGACTTCTGAACAAACAGCAAAATCTTCACATCAGTTCTAAAACCTAAAGGAAGCCAGTGAAGGGAAACCAGTATGGGCCAATATGTTCCCACTTGTTTTTCTTGTTAAAAGACGATCTGGACGAACAGCAACTGAGAGAAGGAGGCCTGACCAACACCAAAATAAAGGGTATTACAGTAGTCAAGTCTAGACAAGAAAAGCATGTATAACCCTCAAATTCAGCAAAGGATAAAAAGGGCTTGACCTTGAGAAACAGCCTCAGTTCTTCTCAGGTCTTATATAAAGAAGGGCTTCTGAGGATGAGTCCCTATAAGGGGCATCAGAAACACTGCTGTGTCCAAAAATCTGAACTTCAGTTTCATTTTTACTGAAGTTTAAATAATGTAGTGCCATCCAGGCTTTGAAGACCTCAAGACAGTCTAGCAATGATTTTGTATGAATGGAGTTTGTATCTCTCCAATTTAAGGGCAAGTAGATTTGGGTATCATCTGCAGAGCAATGAAAGGAAATACAGCATTTCCTAATAATGGACCCTAAGAGGAGTGTATACAATAAAATACAACAAAATTGGCCCAAAAGTGGAACCTTGGGGAACACAAGAGAGGTGCTGAGGAGGATACAGAATCACCAAGACTGACAGAAAAACATCAGTCAGACAAATAAGATCTAAACCACTCCAGAGCGGTACCTTTAATGCTGAGAATCCTGCCATCCGACACCACTTGGTTCCAGAGACACTAGTGATACAACTCCCCCTGATTCTGCACTGACCAGTGCACATGAGAGCACCAGTGAACGTGGACACCCTGATTCAGCACTGTCTAGTGCTCCAGGTATCTCCTGCTACACCTGTGTCAGCTGCTACAGTAGCTGTGTCAGCAGAGGAGCTAAACTGAGGAGAGCAGAGTTCCTTAGAAATGAGGGGAGGAAGTGAGGCAGAGGAGCGCAGGGAGCAAAAAAGCAGGAGATGCTGCTCGGGACATAGGGAGGTGCAGAAAACATCAGGCAGAGAGATTATTTACATCCAACGACTTTCAAGAAGCACCATCCGATGGGGTAGAAGCCAGAACACAGAGAAAATCCTGATGCTTTAAAAGAGAAAATCGAGAGATGCAGAGATCGGCAGAAGAGTGGTCTGGTAGACCGAGGCAGGCAGCAGCAGGGCAGCCATAGACCAGACTGGAGAAACATACCCTGCTTCAAAAACAGACAACGCAGAGCGAGCAGGAATCCACAGGAGAGAGAGCGATGGACAACAGATGAAGAGGGTGATCCAAGGAGGGCAGCAGTAGAAGAAGAGAAGGCAGGTAGGGTTGGAAGTCAGTCTTAACGATTCCACAGAGAAGCATCCAGGAGCGAGCAGCAGAGCTCGCACGGAGAACAGGCAGAGGTAGGCAGCCTTTATAAAAACAGAAGCTCACATCTCACAAGTGTTGGACTGAGAAGCAAGGTCATATAAGGGCTTTAACACCAGGAGGAGGAGTTCAGAGCATCGTCCTTCTTCCACAATTCATGTCATACCTCCACGTATTAAAACAAGGGAGGGACCCTAAGTTGGTCTCCTATTTTAAAAGCAGTAGAAAACCGTACAGCAGTGGAAAGGTTAAAATACTATGGAGACGACCCAGAGCACAGGGTTTAGTAATATATGGAAGAGAAATCTCAGAAAAAACAGGCATGTTGTCAGAAAAACTGCATCACAAACCTCAATGTAAAAAACAGGAAGATCATTTCATGCTAGATCTAGTGTGTGCTCATGCTCCTGTGTAGGACCAGTCATTAAATGTCCTACGCAAGAAAAATGCCACATCAAGGAAAACGAGGCTCTATCAAAGCTCCATCTCCTCTAGTCAGCCAAAGGGGAGAAAATGCTGCTGCAAGTGCAGAATGAATGAAAGTGCTCGTGGTGGCTGACAGACGTCCTGCTTATACAGAGATAGACTTAGTGTGAGAAAATGTGAAAGAGATGGAGAGTGATGCTGTCTTGGCCAAAAAATCTCAGCTTTGATCCAAACTGAGGATCCTACCACTGTGACAGCTGAGTTGGCCATTAGCCAACTTGGTACCAAGACGCCAGTGATCCAACTCCCTCTGATTCATCAATGACCAGTGCTCTGGAGGGCACCAGTAAACTGAGAAACCCTGATTACGCACTGTCCAGTGCTTCAGATATCTCCTGCCACAGCCCTTTGCCAGCTTTACCAGCCACCCAAGTCCTGGACCAGTGGTACCAGCATCACTTGCTCACAAAGACACCACCGATCAAGTGCCCCCGATTGAGTGACACCCAGTACTTGTAAGCTGACGCACTCACATTTAGTGCTGTCTAGTGCTCTGCTAAAGCCGTTTCAGCCACTCCAGTCCTTGTGCTAGCAGTGCCAGCCACTTCTGTCCCAGTCCCCATGGCAGCAGGTTCCAGACCCTGTCCTAGCCGCTTAAGCTCCTGTGCCAACGACCCCTGTACCACTTTAGAAAACACAGTCCTAGCTGCTTAAGGTCCCGTACCAGTGGCCCCAGCATCACTTGCTCACGGAGAAATTAGTTTATTCCAGTGCCACTCAGCTTACAGTTCACCCTGTAAGCCTCCATTCCTTGTGCCAGCAGTGCCAGCCCAGTCCCTGTGCCAGCTGTTCCAGTACCTCCAGTCCCCATAGTCGCAGGCGCTGTCCTAGTCGCTTAAGCCCCTGTGCCAACGTTCCCTGCACTACTTAAGAAAAAACAGTTCTAGCTGCTCATGGTCCCGTACCAGTTGTCCCAGCATCACTTGCTCACAGAGATGCCACAGATCCAGTGCCCCCTGATTGAGTGCCACCCAGTACCTGTAAGTACCTCTAGTGAATTATCAGCTAAAGCTGTGTCAGCCAATCCTATCCTCTTGACAGCCACTCCAGTCCCAGTGCCAGCCCAGTCCCCTTCCCAGCAGATTCCATACCCTGTCCTTGCTGTTTAAGGTCCTGTGCCAACAGTCCCTGCAAGTAATGCTCCGAAGATCAACGCTGTCAACCCCCCTCTCCAGTGGTCTCAGCTGATCAGGATATCTGATGGTCCAAACTGTCCAGCTCCTGTACCAGCACTCCTCGTGACAGCTTCTTTAGCTGCTCTAGCAGCCCATCTTTTGCCACTACAGCCCCCATGCCATTGGTGCCTGCTCTTTGGCCCTGTTGCCATTGCCCAGTAGTTGTGCCCCCCAGCCCTGTCTTGTTGCCCCCAGGAATGTTTTTTGTCCCCAGTCCTGACTGTGTTTAAGATGAAATTTCATGGAACCTGCTTTTGTTGGTTCCACACCCCAAGGTTGTTGTGCTTGGGGGGGATGTTCCAGCCTTTTCAGCATTAGTGACAGCTCTGCTCTCCAGTGCCACTGAGAATAACAAGAATAGAGGTATAACTGGAGTTCATTTAGTCCAGTATTTTTACCAAGCTTCAGTGAACGTGTTTGAGCAGGAAGGTGAAGATCTACCTGTGCACATAGAAGAGCAGGTACGCTGTTGTTGCCCTGGAACTCAGTACAGCTGCCTCTGTCTGACAGGACACTTTCAAATCATTGAACGAGAGCCAGCTATCTCCTGCCCCCAACAAAATTGGCCCAAAAGTGGAACCTTGGGGAACACAAGAGAGGTGCTGAGGAGGATACAGAATCACCAAGACTGACAGAAAAACATCAGTCAGACAAATAAGATCTAAACCACTCCAGAGCGGTACCTTTAATGCTGAGAATCCTGCCATCCGACACCACTTGGTTCCAGAGACACTAGTGATACAACTCCCCCTGATTCTGCACTGACCAGTGCACATGAGAGCACCAGTGAACGTGGACACCCTGATTCAGCACTGTCTAGTGCTCCAGGTATCTCCTGCTACACCTGTGTCAGCTGCTACAGTAGCTGTGTCAGCAGAGGAGCTAAACTGAGGAGAGCAGAGTTCCTTAGAAATGAGGGGAGGAAGTGAGGCAGAGGAGCGCAGGGAGCAAAAAAGCAGGAGATGCTGCTCGGGACATAGGGAGGTGCAGAAAACATCAGGCAGAGAGATTATTTACATCCAACGACTTTCAAGAAGCACCATCCGATGGGGTAGAAGCCAGAACACAGAGAAAATCCTGATGCTTTAAAAGAGAAAATCGAGAGATGCAGAGATCGGCAGAAGAGTGGTCTGGTAGACCGAGGCAGGCAGCAGCAGGGCAGCCATAGACCAGACTGGAGAAACATACCCTGCTTCAAAAACAGACAACGCAGAGCGAGCAGGAATCCACAGGAGAGAGAGCGATGGACAACAGATGAAGAGGGTGATCCAAGGAGGGCAGCAGTAGAAGAAGAGAAGGCAGGTAGGGTTGGAAGTCAGTCTTAACGATTCCACAGAGAAGCATCCAGGAGCGAGCAGCAGAGCTCGCACGGAGAACAGGCAGAGGTAGGCAGCCTTTATAAAAACAGAAGCTCACATCTCACAAGTGTTGGACTGAGAAGCAAGGTCATATAAGGGCTTTAACACCAGGAGGAGGAGTTCAGAGCATCGTCCTTCTTCCACAATTCATGTCATACCTCCACGTATTAAAACAAGGGAGGGACCCTAAGTTGGTCTCCTATTTTAAAAGCAGTAGAAAACCGTACAGCAGTGGAAAGGTTAAAATACTATGGAGACGACCCAGAGCACAGGGTTTAGTAATATATGGAAGAGAAATCTCAGAAAAAACAGGCATGTTGTCAGAAAAACTGCATCACAAACCTCAATGTAAAAAACAGGAAGATCATTTCATGCTAGATCTAGTGTGTGCTCATGCTCCTGTGTAGGACCAGTCATTAAATGTCCTACGCAAGAAAAATGCCACATCAAGGAAAACGAGGCTCTATCAAAGCTCCATCTCCTCTAGTCAGCCAAAGGGGAGAAAATGCTGCTGCAAGTGCAGAATGAATGAAAGTGCTCGTGGTGGCTGACAGACGTCCTGCTTATACAGAGATAGACTTAGTGTGAGAAAATGTGAAAGAGATGGAGAGTGATGCTGTCTTGGCCAAAAAATCTCAGCTTTGATCCAAACTGAGGATCCTACCACTGTGACAGCTGAGTTGGCCATTAGCCAACTTGGTACCAAGACGCCAGTGATCCAACTCCCTCTGATTCATCAATGACCAGTGCTCTGGAGGGCACCAGTAAACTGAGAAACCCTGATTACGCACTGTCCAGTGCTTCAGATATCTCCTGCCACAGCCCTTTGCCAGCTTTACCAGCCACCCAAGTCCTGGACCAGTGGTACCAGCATCACTTGCTCACAAAGACACCACCGATCAAGTGCCCCCGATTGAGTGACACCCAGTACTTGTAAGCTGACGCACTCACATTTAGTGCTGTCTAGTGCTCTGCTAAAGCCGTTTCAGCCACTCCAGTCCTTGTGCTAGCAGTGCCAGCCACTTCTGTCCCAGTCCCCATGGCAGCAGGTTCCAGACCCTGTCCTAGCCGCTTAAGCTCCTGTGCCAACGACCCCTGTACCACTTTAGAAAACACAGTCCTAGCTGCTTAAGGTCCCGTACCAGTGGCCCCAGCATCACTTGCTCACGGAGAAATTAGTTTATTCCAGTGCCACTCAGCTTACAGTTCACCCTGTAAGCCTCCATTCCTTGTGCCAGCAGTGCCAGCCCAGTCCCTGTGCCAGCTGTTCCAGTACCTCCAGTCCCCATAGTCGCAGGCGCTGTCCTAGTCGCTTAAGCCCCTGTGCCAACGTTCCCTGCACTACTTAAGAAAAAACAGTTCTAGCTGCTCATGGTCCCGTACCAGTTGTCCCAGCATCACTTGCTCACAGAGATGCCACAGATCCAGTGCCCCCTGATTGAGTGCCACCCAGTACCTGTAAGTACCTCTAGTGAATTATCAGCTAAAGCTGTGTCAGCCAATCCTATCCTCTTGACAGCCACTCCAGTCCCAGTGCCAGCCCAGTCCCCTTCCCAGCAGATTCCATACCCTGTCCTTGCTGTTTAAGGTCCTGTGCCAACAGTCCCTGCAAGTAATGCTCCGAAGATCAACGCTGTCAACCCCCCTCTCCAGTGGTCTCAGCTGATCAGGATATCTGATGGTCCAAACTGTCCAGCTCCTGTACCAGCACTCCTCGTGACAGCTTCTTTAGCTGCTCTAGCAGCCCATCTTTTGCCACTACAGCCCCCATGCCATTGGTGCCTGCTCTTTGGCCCTGTTGCCATTGCCCAGTAGTTGTGCCCCCCAGCCCTGTCTTGTTGCCCCCAGGAATGTTTTTTGTCCCCAGTCCTGACTGTGTTTAAGATGAAATTTCATGGAACCTGCTTTTGTTGGTTCCACACCCCAAGGTTGTTGTGCTTGGGGGGGATGTTCCAGCCTTTTCAGCATTAGTGACAGCTCTGCTCTCCAGTGCCACTGAGAATAACAAGAATAGAGGTATAACTGGAGTTCATTTAGTCCAGTATTTTTACCAAGCTTCAGTGAACGTGTTTGAGCAGGAAGGTGAAGATCTACCTGTGCACATAGAAGAGCAGGTACGCTGTTGTTGCCCTGGAACTCAGTACAGCTGCCTCTGTCTGACAGGACACTTTCAAATCATTGAACGAGAGCCAGCTATCTCCTGCCCCCAACAAAATTGGCCCAAAAGTGGAACCTTGGGGAACACAAGAGAGGTGCTGAGGAGGATACAGAATCACCAAGACTGACAGAAAAACATCAGTCAGACAAATAAGATCTAAACCACTCCAGAGCGGTACCTTTAATGCTGAGAATCCTGCCATCCGACACCACTTGGTTCCAGAGACACTAGTGATACAACTCCCCCTGATTCTGCACTGACCAGTGCACATGAGAGCACCAGTGAACGTGGACACCCTGATTCAGCACTGTCTAGTGCTCCAGGTATCTCCTGCTACACCTGTGTCAGCTGCTACAGTAGCTGTGTCAGCAGAGGAGCTAAACTGAGGAGAGCAGAGTTCCTTAGAAATGAGGGGAGGAAGTGAGGCAGAGGAGCGCAGGGAGCAAAAAAGCAGGAGATGCTGCTCGGGACATAGGGAGGTGCAGAAAACATCAGGCAGAGAGATTATTTACATCCAACGACTTTCAAGAAGCACCATCCGATGGGGTAGAAGCCAGAACACAGAGAAAATCCTGATGCTTTAAAAGAGAAAATCGAGAGATGCAGAGATCGGCAGAAGAGTGGTCTGGTAGACCGAGGCAGGCAGCAGCAGGGCAGCCATAGACCAGACTGGAGAAACATACCCTGCTTCAAAAACAGACAACGCAGAGCGAGCAGGAATCCACAGGAGAGAGAGCGATGGACAACAGATGAAGAGGGTGATCCAAGGAGGGCAGCAGTAGAAGAAGAGAAGGCAGGTAGGGTTGGAAGTCAGTCTTAACGATTCCACAGAGAAGCATCCAGGAGCGAGCAGCAGAGCTCGCACGGAGAACAGGCAGAGGTAGGCAGCCTTTATAAAAACAGAAGCTCACATCTCACAAGTGTTGGACTGAGAAGCAAGGTCATATAAGGGCTTTAACACCAGGAGGAGGAGTTCAGAGCATCGTCCTTCTTCCACAATTCATGTCATACCTCCACGTATTAAAACAAGGGAGGGACCCTAAGTTGGTCTCCTATTTTAAAAGCAGTAGAAAACCGTACAGCAGTGGAAAGGTTAAAATACTATGGAGACGACCCAGAGCACAGGGTTTAGTAATATATGGAAGAGAAATCTCAGAAAAAACAGGCATGTTGTCAGAAAAACTGCATCACAAACCTCAATGTAAAAAACAGGAAGATCATTTCATGCTAGATCTAGTGTGTGCTCATGCTCCTGTGTAGGACCAGTCATTAAATGTCCTACGCAAGAAAAATGCCACATCAAGGAAAACGAGGCTCTATCAAAGCTCCATCTCCTCTAGTCAGCCAAAGGGGAGAAAATGCTGCTGCAAGTGCAGAATGAATGAAAGTGCTCGTGGTGGCTGACAGACGTCCTGCTTATACAGAGATAGACTTAGTGTGAGAAAATGTGAAAGAGATGGAGAGTGATGCTGTCTTGGCCAAAAAATCTCAGCTTTGATCCAAACTGAGGATCCTACCACTGTGACAGCTGAGTTGGCCATTAGCCAACTTGGTACCAAGACGCCAGTGATCCAACTCCCTCTGATTCATCAATGACCAGTGCTCTGGAGGGCACCAGTAAACTGAGAAACCCTGATTATGCACTGTCCAGTGCTTCAGATATCTCCTGCCACAGCCCTTTGCCAGCTTTACCAGCCACCCAAGTCCTGGACCAGTGGTACCAGCATCACTTGCTCACAAAGACACCACCGATCAAGTGCCCCCGATTGAGTGACACCCAGTACTTGTAAGCTGACGCACTCACATTTAGTGCTGTCTAGTGCTCTGCTAAAGCCGTTTCAGCCACTCCAGTCCTTGTGCTAGCAGTGCCAGCCACTTCTGTCCCAGTCCCCATGGCAGCAGGTTCCAGACCCTGTCCTAGCCGCTTAAGCTCCTGTGCCAACGACCCCTGTACCACTTTAGAAAACACAGTCCTAGCTGCTTAAGGTCCCGTACCAGTGGCCCCAGCATCACTTGCTCACGGAGAAATTAGTTTATTCCAGTGCCACTCAGCTTACAGTTCACCCTGTAAGCCTCCATTCCTTGTGCCAGCAGTGCCAGCCCAGTCCCTGTGCCAGCTGTTCCAGTACCTCCAGTCCCCATAGTCGCAGGCGCTGTCCTAGTCGCTTAAGCCCCTGTGCCAACGTTCCCTGCACTACTTAAGAAAAAACAGTTCTAGCTGCTCATGGTCCCGTACCAGTTGTCCCAGCATCACTTGCTCACAGAGATGCCACAGATCCAGTGCCCCCTGATTGAGTGCCACCCAGTACCTGTAAGTACCTCTAGTGAATTATCAGCTAAAGCTGTGTCAGCCAATCCTATCCTCTTGACAGCCACTCCAGTCCCAGTGCCAGCCCAGTCCCCTTCCCAGCAGATTCCATACCCTGTCCTTGCTGTTTAAGGTCCTGTGCCAACAGTCCCTGCAAGTAATGCTCCGAAGATCAACGCTGTCAACCCCCCTCTCCAGTGGTCTCAGCTGATCAGGATATCTGATGGTCCAAACTGTCCAGCTCCTGTACCAGCACTCCTCGTGACAGCTTCTTTAGCTGCTCTAGCAGCCCATCTTTTGCCACTACAGCCCCCATGCCATTGGTGCCTGCTCTTTGGCCCTGTTGCCATTGCCCAGTAGTTGTGCCCCCCAGCCCTGTCTTGTTGCCCCCAGGAATGTTTTTTGTCCCCAGTCCTGACTGTGTTTAAGATGAAATTTCATGGAACCTGCTTTTGTTGGTTCCACACCCCAAGGTTGTTGTGCTTGGGGGGGATGTTCCAGCCTTTTCAGCATTAGTGACAGCTCTGCTCTCCAGTGCCACTGAGAATAACAAGAATAGAGGTATAACTGGAGTTCATTTAGTCCAGTATTTTTACCAAGCTTCAGTGAACGTGTTTGAGCAGGAAGGTGAAGATCTACCTGTGCACATAGAAGAGCAGGTACGCTGTTGTTGCCCTGGAACTCAGTACAGCTGCCTCTGTCTGACAGGACACTTTCAAATCATTGAACGAGAGCCAGCTATCTCCTGCCCCCAACAAAATTGGCCCAAAAGTGGAACCTTGGGGAACACAAGAGAGGTGCTGAGGAGGATACAGAATCACCAAGACTGACAGAAAAACATCAGTCAGACAAATAAGATCTAAACCACTCCAGAGCGGTACCTTTAATGCTGAGAATCCTGCCATCCGACACCACTTGGTTCCAGAGACACTAGTGATACAACTCCCCCTGATTCTGCACTGACCAGTGCACATGAGAGCACCAGTGAACGTGGACACCCTGATTCAGCACTGTCTAGTGCTCCAGGTATCTCCTGCTACACCTGTGTCAGCTGCTACAGTAGCTGTGTCAGCAGAGGAGCTAAACTGAGGAGAGCAGAGTTCCTTAGAAATGAGGGGAGGAAGTGAGGCAGAGGAGCGCAGGGAGCAAAAAAGCAGGAGATGCTGCTCGGGACATAGGGAGGTGCAGAAAACATCAGGCAGAGAGATTATTTACATCCAACGACTTTCAAGAAGCACCATCCGATGGGGTAGAAGCCAGAACACAGAGAAAATCCTGATGCTTTAAAAGAGAAAATCGAGAGATGCAGAGATCGGCAGAAGAGTG
This sequence comes from Salminus brasiliensis, assembly GCF_030463535.1. Lineage (NCBI taxonomy): Eukaryota > Metazoa > Chordata > Actinopteri > Characiformes > Bryconidae > Salminus > Salminus brasiliensis. The sequence continues at coordinate 40,684,064 of NC_132882.1, forward strand.
GTCTGGTAGACCGAGGCAGGCAGCAGCAGGGCAGCCATAGACCAGACTGGAGAAACATACCCTGCTTCAAAAACAGACAACGCAGAGCGAGCAGGAATCCACAGGAGAGAGAGCGATGGACAACAGATGAAGAGGGTGATCCAAGGAGGGCAGCAGTAGAAGAAGAGAAGGCAGGTAGGGTTGGAAGTCAGTCTTAACGATTCCACAGAGAAGCATCCAGGAGCGAGCAGCAGAGCTCGCACGGAGAACAGGCAGAGGTAGGCAGCCTTTATAAAAACAGAAGCTCACATCTCACAAGTGTTGGACTGAGAAGCAAGGTCATATAAGGGCTTTAACACCAGGAGGAGGAGTTCAGAGCATCGTCCTTCTTCCACAATTCATGTCATACCTCCACGTATTAAAACAAGGGAGGGACCCTAAGTTGGTCTCCTATTTTAAAAGCAGTAGAAAACCGTACAGCAGTGGAAAGGTTAAAATACTATGGAGACGACCCAGAGCACAGGGTTTAGTAATATATGGAAGAGAAATCTCAGAAAAAACAGGCATGTTGTCAGAAAAACTGCATCACAAACCTCAATGTAAAAAACAGGAAGATCATTTCATGCTAGATCTAGTGTGTGCTCATGCTCCTGTGTAGGACCAGTCATTAAATGTCCTACGCAAGAAAAATGCCACATCAAGGAAAACGAGGCTCTATCAAAGCTCCATCTCCTCTAGTCAGCCAAAGGGGAGAAAATGCTGCTGCAAGTGCAGAATGAATGAAAGTGCTCGTGGTGGCTGACAGACGTCCTGCTTATACAGAGATAGACTTAGTGTGAGAAAATGTGAAAGAGATGGAGAGTGATGCTGTCTTGGCCAAAAAATCTCAGCTTTGATCCAAACTGAGGATCCTACCACTGTGACAGCTGAGTTGGCCATTAGCCAACTTGGTACCAAGACGCCAGTGATCCAACTCCCTCTGATTCATCAATGACCAGTGCTCTGGAGGGCACCAGTAAACTGAGAAACCCTGATTACGCACTGTCCAGTGCTTCAGATATCTCCTGCCACAGCCCTTTGCCAGCTTTACCAGCCACCCAAGTCCTGGACCAGTGGTACCAGCATCACTTGCTCACAAAGACACCACCGATCAAGTGCCCCCGATTGAGTGACACCCAGTACTTGTAAGCTGACGCACTCACATTTAGTGCTGTCTAGTGCTCTGCTAAAGCCGTTTCAGCCACTCCAGTCCTTGTGCTAGCAGTGCCAGCCACTTCTGTCCCAGTCCCCATGGCAGCAGGTTCCAGACCCTGTCCTAGCCGCTTAAGCTCCTGTGCCAACGACCCCTGTACCACTTTAGAAAACACAGTCCTAGCTGCTTAAGGTCCCGTACCAGTGGCCCCAGCATCACTTGCTCACGGAGAAATTAGTTTATTCCAGTGCCACTCAGCTTACAGTTCACCCTGTAAGCCTCCATTCCTTGTGCCAGCAGTGCCAGCCCAGTCCCTGTGCCAGCTGTTCCAGTACCTCCAGTCCCCATAGTCGCAGGCGCTGTCCTAGTCGCTTAAGCCCCTGTGCCAACGTTCCCTGCACTACTTAAGAAAAAACAGTTCTAGCTGCTCATGGTCCCGTACCAGTTGTCCCAGCATCACTTGCTCACAGAGATGCCACAGATCCAGTGCCCCCTGATTGAGTGCCACCCAGTACCTGTAAGTACCTCTAGTGAATTATCAGCTAAAGCTGTGTCAGCCAATCCTATCCTCTTGACAGCCACTCCAGTCCCAGTGCCAGCCCAGTCCCCTTCCCAGCAGATTCCATACCCTGTCCTTGCTGTTTAAGGTCCTGTGCCAACAGTCCCTGCAAGTAATGCTCCGAAGATCAACGCTGTCAACCCCCCTCTCCAGTGGTCTCAGCTGATCAGGATATCTGATGGTCCAAACTGTCCAGCTCCTGTACCAGCACTCCTCGTGACAGCTTCTTTAGCTGCTCTAGCAGCCCATCTTTTGCCACTACAGCCCCCATGCCATTGGTGCCTGCTCTTTGGCCCTGTTGCCATTGCCCAGTAGTTGTGCCCCCCAGCCCTGTCTTGTTGCCCCCAGGAATGTTTTTTGTCCCCAGTCCTGACTGTGTTTAAGATGAAATTTCATGGAACCTGCTTTTGTTGGTTCCACACCCCAAGGTTGTTGTGCTTGGGGGGGATGTTCCAGCCTTTTCAGCATTAGTGACAGCTCTGCTCTCCAGTGCCACTGAGAATAACAAGAATAGAGGTATAACTGGAGTTCATTTAGTCCAGTATTTTTACCAAGCTTCAGTGAACGTGTTTGAGCAGGAAGGTGAAGTTCTACCTGTGCACATAGAAGAGCAGGTACGCTGTTGTTGCCCTGGAACTCAGTACAGCTGCCTCTGTCTGACAGGACACTTTCAAATCATTGAACGAGAGCCAGCTATCTCCTGCCCCCTTGGTAACATCACTGATGTAGTGGCCTGTCAGGACAGCAGTGTGTTATTAGTCATTCAGTGGATTCTACAGCGTGTGTCACAGTTCAGTCCAGTTCCTCACCACTGTTCACGCTGCTGCCCAAATGGGAGACGACACCATGGAGTCTGTAGAGGCCTGTTGGTGGACGCTCCTGCAATCAAACACATTTGTTTTTTTACTGAGATTAAATGAAACTGCACTAGAGAACGTTCCCCCTCCATCTCTGTATTTCTGATCTCAGTCTCTCTAGGCCTGACTGTCTGTCTTCCTGATTCATACTCTCTTTATGTCTCTCTCTCTCTCTCTCTCTCTCTCTCCTCACCAAAGAACTCCTGAGCTGTCCTCTCTCGCCCTGTCCTTCTCCACTCTCTACAGCTAACAGATTGAAGGAAGTGAGTCATTATGGCAGGTACTTGAACACGTTCATGATGTGATTACAGTGTAAAATCACTCACAAGAAGAAGAAGTCAATAAAACTCTACCTGGCCTGAAGCTGGAGAGGTCCAGAGGATTGGCCTCCAGCTTCTCAGTCCCAAGATGCTCAAAAGACTGGGAGCACGCTGATCCACTGAAGACAGAAATACCTAGTTATGGTTTAAACTGAGGGACGGAGGACAGAGATAACGGTTGATCTGTTTGGAATGATGGTGCAAGCTCACCCAGACTGTCCAAGAGAAGCCACTCCTGGAAAGTGAGAGAGGTCCAGCTGGGCAGGGATGTCCATCACATCCTTCAGCTTTCTGCCATCTCCCAGCATGCTGAACCTCTTCACGTGTAGAATCAGGACCCTGCTCAGAGGAGGAGAGATTTTAGGGGTGGAGGTGTTTTGGAGGGAGCACGGTTATACACTGGTTTGGAACTCATTGTTTCTGGTAGTGTGTAACAGATAAACTCACCGTGGGAGGGTGGAGAACTCCTGCACTTCACATGCCTGACGGCCTTTTCCACACTGGCAGGAGAGCTCCAACTCTGTTTGCTGGAATTGAGACAAACAGTAAAAATTGAGCCAGAATAAACTTTTCCATATCATTAAACATCATTATTCTCCTTTATTATTCTACACAGTTTCTAAATGCTGAGCTTGATTTAAACTGAGGATTTTGAGTCATGAAGAAAATAAAAGGCTTATTCTGATGGGATTTATAAAAACAGACAGCTATATATGAATATAGAAAATAAAGAATCTATGTGTCAAAGCGAACTCGCTAACTTTCATAATACAATATATGGACAAAAGTATTGGGACAGATTATATTTGTGCACAAACAGACCTGGAAGTAGCTGTGCAGGCTGTGCGTCAGAGTAGAGCTCAGGTTAATGGAGAGGTGGTTGAACTCCTCCACTCTGGATCTCTGCAGTCCACAGCTTTCACAAAACAGAGAACAGGAGCTTTACAACAGAACAACACCTGCTGATTCACAAATACCATGTGTTGGAGAAGGAGGAGCACTGTTACCTGGTGCAGGTGCGCACAGATCTCAGCTGGAACTCAAAATTTGCCACAGGGCAAATATAGAGAAGGCAGGATGCCCTGAGAGCCTCTCCCTCCTCCTTCAGCTGGAGCAGACAGAGCATCAGGAACTCGTGGGCATCCTGTGGAGGACAGCACAAGAGGAGGTGTTAGACTGGGCTTTGCTCATGATATCTATTTCAGTTCCTCCTAACTCTGTATAAAACACTGAAATGTGGGTAAAGTCGACAACTGCAGCCTCTGGTTCTGTTTTCAGAAGGATCCAGCTTCACTTGTTGCTGTACCTGTTGAGCGTAATACCCGAAATCAGGGCAGCGAGTAGAGAGGCATCGCTTCACAGATCTCAGAAGGAGCCTCTTCTGCATGCTGGTGCCGCTGCTGCTGAGCCTGGCCTGCTGCAGCTCTGCTAAACACCTACATGGAGCGACAGGACGTTGATCAGATCTCTGAGAATTACAGCACTGGACTGACACTCAGTAAACACATCTAATCCTAATGGAAATCAAACCATTTCTAAGAGGTAAAAGACTATCATGGAGTTCAGCAGATTGAACAGCTCATCCAGACACAGGTGAAGTCTCTGGGAGGTACCTGAGCATCTGAGAGCTGGAGGTGTCCATCCAGCTGACCTGCTGATCTATGATGGAGGTGGAGAAGCAGGGAAGACTCAGCAGGCACTGCAGGGTGGCGTTCATAAAGCAGGTGTTTCCAATGTTGGGAAACCTTGAGGACACCAGAGAAGAAGAGGATTAGGTTCACATAATAACTGATGTTCCTCACTTTCATTATGAACCTCTATAAACCTTCATGGAGGACAGTCCTTCATTCTCTCCAGTTCTTCACCCACAAGTTCAAAGGAGAAAGAGAGAGAAATAAATACTGACCGCTGAATAAAAGGGAAAAAAGAGAGAGTCTTTACCCGAGCTGTTGAGCCGAGCTTCTCCTGAAGACAGACAGCAGCCGACCAAACGCACCCTGCCTCTGAACGTGAGGGTCGGACTGGACCTGAACGGTCAGTGGTCTGAGAGATGAAGGGAGGGATGAATGTGGATGTTAAATGGAGAACATCTAGGCAGGTTCTGTTGTAAACTCATGTTTACTGGTTATTCGGGCTGGACTAGGCTTGCTAACAGTGATTGGGTCTGCTAGTCATATTAAACCCACTACTTCAGACTGCACTAAGTTACACCAGCTTTATAAATCTAGTACCCAGAACATTTAATAAAGGGTCTCCACTCTGTTGTTGGAAAAACTAAGGAGGAGAAGAAGTGCAGGTAGGACTCCTGTGATGGGATTGGGAAGCTGAAGCACACCTCTGGTTTACAGCAGGCAGAAGCTATAATGACTGTGTTTAAATGGGCAGACATTAGACTGTACTTTTCTCAGCCACTAGATGGAGCCAGTTTTACTGTACTCACCTCTCCAGGGGGACGGAGGACAGAGGCAAGTCACCAGCAGCTCCTGGCCTGGTGTTGCTCTGGGATGGTGGCGTGTCCTTCTCTGATCCAGAGGAACTAATAAATAAATAAATATTATAGTAATCATATCACTGCAGATATGATTAAATTTAATGTGGCTTAAAGTCATCTCCTAAATTACCTGGGTCTCTCACACACGCGGGAGACTGTGATGTAGGACGAGGAAGAGGATGATGGCGAGGAAAAGGAGGAGGAAGAGGGTGAGGATGTGGGAGCAAGGTGAGAGACAATTGAAGGAGCACTTGAGGAGCGGAATAGTGGAGGAGGGCAGGAGAAGCTGATCAAGGGGGATGAGTAGCATCTCCGAGGCAGGGCGAACCTCCCAGGACCCAGACGGAGGGTGGGGATGCTGGGGGTGGAAGAGGAGGACGAGGAGGAGGTAGTAGAAGAGGAGGAGGAAGACGAGGAGGATGAAGAGGAGGACGATAAAAAGGAGAACCTCCTCAAGAAGCCACGCTGCCACCATCTCCTCTCCTTTTTCTTCTCCTTGCTCTCTTTTCTCTCCTCATCCAGATCACTCCCAACTTCTTTGCGCTTCTTTTTCTGTGGAAAAGTTCATGCTGTGATTAAGCTCTTTAAACTGACTGCTCATATTGTTGAAGTTGAAGAAATATCTTAAATATTACCACACAACTGAGACCACCACCTCTCTACAGCCCCCCAAATATACCCCCACCCCCCGAAAAGAGGAATAAGCACAAATACCTTCTTACACCAGCTGAAACAACCCATTTTCAGGTGAACTCTCTCTGAAAGCTGAACCTGATCTGAGCTCTTTCTGGAATGCCATTATAGCATCATCAGGTTCTGACTTCATAATAGGGCCCCCTGCAGCAGAGTGAACCTGCAGCTGGAGGAGCATCACCTACACTGAAATACACACTGGGGGGCTTCCTTTCTCACTCCAAACCCTGGATTATACACAGTGCATATTAAAGTATTCACCCCTATGGATGTTTTCCTCTTTTATTGCTTTCCTGAATGAAATCACAGTCAAAATAATTTGTTTTGTTTTTTTTCCACATGAAATTAAACAAAACTCGTTCATTTCAAATTGAAAACAGATTTCTACAAAGTAATGCCAATTAAATAAAAATATAGAATGGAAAATAGATCAATAAATTTACCAACTTCAAGTCCATGTTAATTAAATGCGCCCTCGGCCTCAATCACAGCACTGCGTCTGTGTGGGTAGGTCTCAATCAGGCTTGCACATCTGGACACTGCAATTTTACTCCAGTCCTTTGTGTAAAACTGCTCAAGCTCTGTCAGTTTACACGTAGGTAGCTTGTAGGTAGCTACATAAGCATGGATATAAAAATGTTGTTCAGGAGGAGTCAACCTCTAGGCTAACATCAGAACCCTTTAGATAGAGCTCTGGTTAACGTCTCTCGCTATATATGTGTCTCTAGCTATGACGTACAGTTCCATGTTTCTACACTCCCTGTCCATTATATCTGCCCCACTTATCACATACAGTAGGGAAAAAAGTATTTAGTCAGTCACCAATGGTACAAGTTCTTCTACTTAAAAAAATGAGAGAAGCCTGTAATTGACATCATATGTAGACCTCAACTATAAGAAACAAAATAAGAAAAGAAATTCTGAAAATCACATTGTCTGATTTTTAAAGACTTTATTTGCAAATAATGGTGGAAAATAAGTTTTTGGTCACCTACAAACAAGCAAGATTTTTGGCTGTCACAGACCTGTAACTTCTTCTTTAAGAGGCTTCTATGTCCTCCACTCATTACCTGTATTAATGGCACCTGTTTGAACTCATTAACAGTATAAAAGACACCTGCCCACATCCTCAAACAGTCACACTCCAAACTCCACTATGGTGAAGACCAAAGAGCTGTCAAAGGACACCAGAAACAAAATTGTAGACCTGCACCAGGCTGGGAAGACTGAATCTGCAATAGGCAAGCAGCTTGGTGTGAAGAAATCTACTGTGGGAGCAATAATCAGAAAATGGGAGACCTACAAGACCACTGCTAATCTCCCTCGATCAGGGGCTCCACGCAAGATCTCAGCCCGTGGGGTCAAAATGATCACAAGAACGGTGAGCAAAAATCCCAGAACCACATGGGGGGACCTAGTGAATGACCTGCAGAAAGCTGGGACCAACGTTACAAAGGCTACCGTCAGTAACACACTACGCCGCAGGGACTCAGATCTCGCAGTGCCAGACGTGTTCCCCTGCTTAAGCCAGTACATATCCGGGCGCGTCTGAAGTTTGCTAGAGAGTATTTGGATGTTCTGGAAGAGTCTTGGGAGAATGTCTTATGGTCAGATGAAACCAAAGTACAACTCGTTGTGTTTGGAGGAGAGTGAATGCTGAGTTGCATCCAAAGAACACCATACCAACTGTGAAGCATGGGGGTGGCAACATCATGCTTTGGGGCTGTTTCTCTGCAAAGGGACCAGGACGACTGGTCCATGTACATGAAAGAATGATGTACATGTACATCAGCAAGGGCATTGAAGATGAAATGTGGCTGGGTCTTTCAACATGACAATGATCCCAAGCACACTGCCAGGACAACAACGGTGTGGCTTCATAAGAAGTATTTCTAGGTCCTGGAGTGGCCTAGCCAGTCTCCAGATCTCAACCCCATAGAAAACCTTTGGAGGGAGTTGAAAGTCTGTGTTGCCCGCCGACAGCCCCAAAACATCACAGCTCTAGAGGAGATCTGCATGGAGGAATGGGCCAACATACCAGCAACGGTGTATGCCAACCTTGTGAAGACTTACAGAAAACATTCAGACGGTGTGATTTTCTGAATTTCATTTCTCATTTTGTCTCTCATAGTTGAGGTCTATGATGTCAATTACAGGCCTCTCTCATCTTTTTAAGTGGGAGAACTTGCACAATTGGTGACTGAATAAATTATTTTTTTCCCCACTGTAGAAGCACTTTGTAGTTGTATAATTACAGACAGATAGTTTCTCTGCTTACCTTGTTAGTTTCCTTTCACCCTGTTTTTCAATGCTTAAAACCCCACAGGACCACCACAGAGCAGGTATTATTTGGGTGGTGGGATATTTTCAGCACTGCAGTGACACTGACGTGGTGGTAGTGTGTTAGTAGTGTGTGTTGAGCTGGCAGAAGTGGATCAGACACTGCAGTACTGCTGGAGTTCTTAAACACCACAGTGTCACTACTTGACTGAGAATAGTCCACCAATCAAAGCTGTCTGGATGGTATAAGCCCTGACAATGTGATTGACAGGTTTGATCAAAGGAAACCCTGTCAGTACAGTCTTATCTTGACACCACACACAAACTCCACTCTATCCCTGACAATATGAGGGCAAACGTTTCCCTCTACCTGCACACGCATCCAGGGCCTGCTGCCGAGAAGCATCGCCACAGCATAAATCTCTGCACCTCCATGTGTCACGATGGGGATGGTATTTGTGGTGACGGGCAGTGTTTGCTGTCCAACAAACATAGTATCTAGTCTGATGGCCAAGAAGCTCCATTTTGGTCTCCTCAGACCAAAGAACCAACTTCCAGTTGTTGTTGGAGTCTCCTACTTGTATTTTGGTGAACAGTAGAGATTTTATTCTCTTTGCCGCTCTCCCATAAAGCACTGACTGGTGAAGAACCCAGGCAACAGTTGTCGTATGCAGAATCTCTCCCAACTCCTCTGCTGAATTAACACTGATAAACCAGTGATTGGACCTTCCAGACTGATGTCTTTATACTACAATCACTCGAGACACTTTCACTTCACTCAGGCCATCTCATCTCCACTTCACTGACTGTGAGACTGCCTAGATCTCTATTGAATTAGGTCAGTCACATTCAAGGGGGTGAATATTTCTACAATCACTTATTTAACATTGAAGCTGTACACATAGGTGCCACTTCAGAGGGTCATTGGGTCATTGTCCCCCAAAACTAAAGCTGAAGGGGACACTGTGCAAATCCAATCCCAGTGCAAAGCCTGAATAAAGCCATAGTACTGAAAAGTTATCTCAGCTCTCCAATACCTAATTGATTAACCTGTAATCAAAAAATATATATTCTAATGGACTCACGTAAAGGACACAACATCTTTACCTCATCTTTACATTTACAAAACAAAATTTGACTGTATCTAAAATAAGGTCTGATATCAGAGCACCACCTGAAAGACCTACAGATGAGGTCTGTATCACGTCAGCTGTTCCAGACCCTCTTCTGTACGTCTGTGAGGTGTGCTGAATGGAGCAGAATCTGCAGGTCAAATACCCTGCTGAACAAAAACAGCCTGGACAGCTCAAGCTTGTCAAGTTGATTAAGCTGGTTGACGAGTTTAGCTCTACCAGCAAAGGATATTATTTCATTAGAGTTTGGTGGTTTGGCTGGTCTACCTGCATTAACAGACTGACCAAACTAGTTAATCAGCTTGTCCAACATGACCAAAACCCGCTTATTCAAGAAGCTAAATCAGCTTGATCAAGTTGGTCGTGTTGGTAGACTAGCTAAACCATCAAACTGAACAAAAATTATGCTGGTAACCAGCTAAGCTGGACAACCAACATTTATATTTGACTTTAAAACAGCAAGTCATTCAGAGAAATTGCCTGGTCGTGATGGGCATATTTAAGCTAATAGCATGTTAGCAAACTTGGTTATGTCTCTGAAAAGTGAAGCAACCATAGGTCTAACACCTCTGCTGGCAGTTGCAGTATTATGTGTAGCTCCGCCCATCGCCATATATTCCATCTCAATTTCCTCCTCTAAACCTCTAAATCCTGTTTCCCTGTGCTAGCATTGGCTCATTTTTATTTCCCCCCAGAAATCTGTCTTTAAATCTATATAAATTTATATCATAAGAAGACAGGATTTCACTTACGACTGGAGAGAATTCTGGAGTATATCTGGAGACTGGAGAATATCTGCTCTGCTTCTGCGCTGCAAGCTCAGTGATGGCGGTGTGAGATACGCTTGAAATGAGGGTCTTGCTCTGTCTGAATTTGTGTGTCAAAGTTCAGTAACACTGATATTCATTCAATCCTAAAGACACTAAAGCGAAAACGCTGATCATCGCAAGTCCAAGTACAATGGTCATCATTTCTCCTGTAAAAGGTCACCAGCAGAGGCCTGGTGTGAGCCTGGCTTAAGACTCTAGCACCACAGGAGAACCCTTGTAACCCTTTGTAAGCTTAACAGAGAGGCTCGGACAAATTCTTCTGAAAGCCTCATTTCTTATCTGGAGATAATGTAGGATACTGGATGAACTGAAGTTGCCACGGCGACTGAACCAGTAAGATTTTACAGTCAGGATGTTTCTGAAATTCAGTCCTTTGTTCTATACTGCTGGGCTTCACCGCCACCCGTGTTAGACCAGCTGGCCACCCTACTCCTCCAGTTTCGTCTATGCTGACATTTACATGGACTCTAATGATCTCCACTACCACTAATTACCATTACTCTCATTACTTTTACATCTCTACTATGATTTTATTAGTTTATTAATATTATATTATGATTATTTCAGCCCACCTGAGCAGTCCTGGTGGTATGGTGACTTTAATCAATTATGTATGAATAGTTCTGATCAGAGGAGGATGGGTCCCCCCTGTGAGTCTCTGAGGGAGTACTTCCTTGCCACTGTCGTCTTTGGCTTGTTCACCGGGGGCCAGAAACCCTGAAGTGCACCCCTATACAGCATCACAGAATATACTCCTCATCATGCACTGATGTAGTGCGTCTTTCAGGTCCTTTACTTCTTACGCTAACTAAACCAAGCTCAACATTACTGAACACGTGTGCATTTTTCAGACCCTGCTGAGTTAATGCCAGTTTCCTCCCTTTCAGTGACGTTAACAAAGAATACTCTAGTGCCAGTAGAGCACTAAATACATGTATATTAAATATTCAATAAATAAACTTCATTCACAAGTTTTTATTAGAGTTTTATATGAGGATGTAGTGGAGGTGTGTGGTATTGTCTGTACCATCCAGCACGAATAATCCTTCAGCTCTGCTTTCTGACACTTACTGCCAGTAACATGCCGCCAGCAGAGAGTACAAAGTACCAAATATGAACTGCAGAATATTAAAGTAACAGCAAGTCAGAATCATCAGATAGATCAGTTATTACTAAAATGACATCATTTATCATTTAAATTTACAGTAATGGTGATGGGATCCGGGGGTAATGATGTCTATAAACTTAATATAGTTATTTCATTCATTATCCAAAATCACCAGTGAACCTTCAAGAGTCTTCTGAGTTTTATATGTAATGTTGATGTGTAAGGAGCCACGCGCACTGCCATCTTTCTGCCACCAGAGGGAAACCACGTTCAAGTACCAGCAACAATCAACTGGGCACTGCCCTTTTCAGGGCTTCACACAGCTCACTTATCATAGAGTCTTGTGCTTTGCCCCTTAGAAAACAAGACCTTGCTGGTAACCAGTATTTCTCCTTGAAGGAGCCCTTTTATTACTTTTCTTTCCCCCCAGTGTCTTTGGGCTCGTCCTTATAGGGAACTCCTTTGCTAATAGGAGTTATTTGACTCCCTCAATCTTTCTTAAAAAAGTGAAAGAAAGAAAGGATATTCACCTTCTGTTAGTTCCTCCTACCTGTGCTGAGGTTTCCTCTTGAGTTGTGACAAGACTACCTGAGGGCCAGTAAGTTTTCCTGCCTTACCCTCTTAAGCTTTTCCTTTCAAAGTATTTCTTTGCCCTGCCGGTGGTGCTGCAGTTAGCAAGTCAGGTCAAATCAAGTCAAATTTATGTGTATGGTGCTTTTTACAACAGTTGTTGTCACAAAGCAGCTTTACACAATCAGTAATTAGTAAAAGACATCTGACCAGAGGAGCCATCCTCCTCTGGTCAGAACTATTTATAAAGGATTGATCAGTACACTGGTGTACTGCTCTGGTGGAATACATTTTCCTAATCATAATATATTAATCATGGTGTAGTATAACTTAATATAGTCATGGCAGTGATGGTCAGAGTAATGATGGCTAATAGTGGTGATATTAATAGTGGCAAATAGTTAAGAGTCCATTTAGGTTTTAACATGGTAATTAAACAGCAGTGGCCTGTTGGTCAAACTGGTGGGTGGCAGCTGGTCTGACGTAGGTAGAGGGGACCTCAGCGACAGTCTTCCAGAAGATGGGGCTGGGTAGAAGGTAACACAGACACGGGAGCACCCTGAAACGCTAGCGTCCATCTGCTCCACCATACACAAACCTGAGTGATCGCGTGGAAGCAGCGAAACGACAGCTCCAGCATCTCAGTATACTACAATTCCCTGTGTCCGTGAACCCCTGGACCTACAGCCTTTATCTAAGGGGAAACATTACTTACCAAAAGCTAAACTAAACAGATGAGTTTTCAGCCTGGATTTAAAGATTAAAAAGGTAAAGGTGCACGTATTTGTCACTGTACAGTGAACACTGTACAGCGAAATGTGTCCTCCGCATTTAACCCATCTGTGGTAGTGAACACACACTCACACGCACTTGTGAACTACGGGCAGTGAGTACACACATACCCAGAGCGGTGGGCAGTGTCTGAGTCCCGAATATTATCTGCATGGTTAGTCCAGAGTTGGGTGGCTTTATAAGAAAAGGCTCTTCCCCCTGCTGAGGTTTTCTGAATTTTGGGATCTACTAAGTGTAAGCAGGCGGCGTGTACCATCAGCCACCAGTAGGGGGCCTGGCCAGCAAAGAACTCCAAGCCCCAGAAGTCCAAGCGGTAATCAATGCTGACCAGGCCCACCTGTGTGACACGGTATAAATACACCCAGCCAAACACAATTCCCCATCGCACCTTTGTAGAGGGGCGAATGGTAACAGTGGTTCTAAGTTGTGAACAGTGAAGAAAAGCTGAAGTTGAAAAGAAAGAGTTTAAGATGTGAACAGCTGAAAAGAGAGTTTGTTGTGATCGGTGGTGAAAAGGAAAACTAAAAAAGTTTTAGTTTGAGTTGGAAAAGGCTTAGCTTGTCCTTTGTTTGAGTACACACCACTCCTGGTGTTTCCTTTGTTTGTTTTCCTGCCCTTTTTCCATATAGCTTTTAAACAGTTTTAATACTGCCACCTATCACAGCTGTGGTGGTGCAGTGGAAAGGCACTGGGCTCCCATTTCTATTGTTGGGATTTTGAACCCCAACACAGCCACAGTCTCACCATTCACCAATCTTGTATTGACTAAAGACCTTCACCATCTGTTACATGCACCATAAAATACCCCCCAAAAAGGGGTAGTATCATTTAAACAAATAAATTGACTGCACTTGAGTCCAATCACCACACCACACCATGAACTCTAAGTAGCTAGACCAGGAATAAAGGAAGCATCAGCAAAGTCTAACATTAAGTCTGATTTATTTCTTTTGGGCCTAAAGGGAGAACCTCGGTTTCGTCAGTGTTAAGAAGAAGGACGTTATGTGACATCCAGAAAGGTTTTATATCCTTTACACTGTCCTCAATTTTCTTTAATCTAAATGTATCATCAGGTTTGGCTGATATATATATAGCTGTGTATCATCTGCATAACAATGGAAATGAACATGTCTGCTTATAACTGAGCCCAGAGGTAACATGTACAATGTAAATAATAGTGGTCCTAAAATAGAGCCTTGCGGAACTCCATATCTTTTGTGTAATTTGAAGATAAATCTTTTATCTTTACTGATAGCGTTCAGTGAGATATGGGCTGTTCATGTGACCACGATAGGGCTGTTCCTGTGATTCCAACCATTTCCTCTAATCTTTCTAGTAGAATAGTGTGATCTATTGTATCAAAGGCTGCAAAGAGGTCTAGTAGGGCTAATAGAGATACATAGCCTTGATCAGAGACAAGAAGTGTTAAGTGTTAAGTTAAGGGTCTGCAATCAGACAATACACTAGTGACTCCCCAAGCACTTCTTTATTCAAGCAGGGGTTCGATCCCCAGAGTTGAAGTTATTTAGCTCTATAGGTCTTGCTCCCTTGTTTGCTTTTCAATCTTGCTGTTTTTCAATTTGCAGTCTTAGTTTAGACTGTTTTTGTTTTCCTCGATTTCCCTGTCTTTTTTATGACCCTGGTTCAAATCCCACTCTCTAATACCTCCTTTCCTGCTTTTGAGTCCACCCATGTGGTCGCCATATCTGGGTTAAAATACACATGGTGACAATCCTGGGAAAACCTTCCAGCTTTCTCCTCTACAGGATTGCTTCCCTGTAACACTGCGGTGGTAAAAATGTGGTAAGAGACGGTGCACTGATGATATTGTATATTTACTGAATTACAATGGCCATATAATCAAGCAATGCAGGTTAATAATACATGCATATGAAGGTGCTGCTGGACTGTAAACATCAGTGCAGTGTTCTGTAAGTGTAGCTGTAAGTGTTGTAGTACAGTCAGTGCTGGTGTTCGTGTTTGGTAGTGTTCAGTTCTCATATGACTCTGGGGTAGAAGCTGTTATACAGTTTGTTTGTCCATGATGTGATGGGTCTGTGGGGTCATCTAAAGAGCGTCAGATTTAAGCAGGTGGTGTCCAGGGTGGGACGGGTGTTCCAGTACATGGCTCCTTCACTTGGATAGCAACCAGGTTTTTTAATGACACAAAGCTAGTTGAGGGTAAGAGCGCCCCCAGCTGGCTTTACTGGTGTTAAGTTAAAGGAATATAATTTTTCTGTCCAATGTAAATCAGACCTGCCAGCAGTAAATGTTCTCTCAGTTTTAAAACACACTAAATGTCAGTAAACATGAATCTGCCCACATCTAGTGCCTCCCCTGAAAGGAATTCAGTCAAACAGCTGTACTTAGGTTATGTGCCCCCTTTAAAGAAACAATAACAAAAGACAGTAGTCTCTCCTTATAGTCAAGATGTCTCTTTATTTATGTCAATGTCAGATTTATTTAAAAACAACAAATATTGACCACAGTGCTGTCCAGTGAATATAGCAAAGGCCAATAGAGAAGACATATAAAAGCCCAGTAGAAATAACATGACAATATAGATAGATCAACAATAATAGCAGCTCTTAAACAGAATTAAAAGCCAAAGAATAAAGATGAGATTTAAGACAGGATTTAAAAACAGGCAGTGTGGGAGCCAGCCAAACATTCAGCAGCTACTCTTTCCATCATTTAGGGGCTGTGGCAGCAAAAGCACAATCTCCCCTGTGCTTTAACCTAGATTTAATGACCACCGGAAGGAGCTGGTCAGTGAATCTGAGTGACCTTGAAGGAGCATATGATTGTACGTTCAGAGAGACAGAGAGGAGTCAGCCTATTCATAGACTTCTGAACAAACAGCAAAATCTTCACATCAGTTCTAAAACCTAAAGGAAGCCAGTGAAGGGAAACCAGTATGGGCCAGTATGTTCCCACTTGTGTTTCCTGTTAAAAGACAAGCTGGACGAACAGCAACTGAGAGAAGGAGGACTGACCAACACCAACATAAAGGGTATTACAGTAGCATTTATAACCCTTTCAAATTTAGCAAAGGATAAAAAGGGCTTGACCTTGAGAAACTGCCTCAGTTCTTCTCAGGTCTTATATAAAGAAGGGCTTCTGAAGATGAGTCCCTATAAGGGGCATCAGAAACACTGCTGTGTCCAAAAATCTGAACTTCAGTTTCATTTTCACTGAAGCTTAAAGAATGTAGTGCCATCCAGGCTTTGAAGACCTCAAACAGTCTTGCAATGATTTTGTATGAATGGAGTTTGTATCTCTCCATTTTTAGGGCAAGTAGATTTGGGTATCATCTGCAGAGCAATGAAAGGAAATACAGCATTTCCTAAGAGGAGTGTATACAAAGAAAATAAAATTGGCCCAAAAGTAGAACCTTGGGGAACCTCACATGAGAGAGGTGCGGGAGGAGATGGGGTGGAGGTGGGTGCGTCGGATGCTGAGAATCCTGCCACTGTGGCAGCTGAGTTGGCCATTAGCCATTAGACACATTAGACATTGCCACGGTGCAATCCAGCACCACTTAGTACTGGAGACACCAGTGATCCAACTCCCTCTGATTCTGCACTGACCAGTGCACAGGAGAGCACCAGTGAACGTGGACACCCTGATTCAGCACTGTCTAGTGCTCCAGGTATCTCCTGCTACGGCTGTGTCAGCTGCTACAGTAGCTGTGCCAGCAGAGGAGCTAAACTGGGGAGAGCAGAGTTCCTTAGAAATGAGGGGAGGAAGTGAGGCAGAGGAGCGCAGGGAGCAAAAAAGCAGGAGACACCTGACGGAATGCCCCATGCTGCTCGAGACATAGGGAGGAGACGACATTACGTTGACAGGAAAACTGCCCACCAACCAGGCGGGAAAATGGCAGGAGATTATTTACATCCAACGACTTTCGAGAAGCACCACTAAGCTCACGTCTCACAAGTGTTGGACTGAGAAGCGAGGTTATATAAGGGCTTTAAGACCAGGAGGAGGAGCAGTTCAGACCTCAGTTCGTCCTTCTCCCACAATTCATGTCATAGCTCCACATATTAAAACAAGGGAGGAACCCTAAGTTGGTCTCCTATTTTAAAAGCAGTAGAAAACCGTACAGCAGTGGAAAGGTTAAAATACTATGGAGACGACCCAGAGCACAGGGTTTAGTAATATATGGAAGAGAAATCTCAGAAAAAACAGGCATGTTGTCAGAAAAACTGCATCACAAACCTCAATGTAAAAAACAGGAAGATCATTTCATGCTAGATCTAGTGTGTGCTCATGCTCCTGTGTAGGACCAGTCACTAAATGTCCTACGCAAGAAAAATGCCACATCAAGGAGAACGAGGCTCTATCAAAGCTCCTCTAGTCAGCCTAAAAGGAGAAAATGCTGCTGCAAGTGCAAAATGAATGAGAGTGCTCGTGGTGGCTGACAGACACACTGCTTATACAGAGATAGACTTAGTGTGAGAAAATGTGAAAGAGATGGAGAGTGATGCCGTCTTGGCCAAAAAATCTCAGCTTTGATCCAAACTGAGGATCCTGCCACTGTGACAGCTGAGTTGGACATTAGCAGACATGGCCACTTGCACCAGCATAACTTGATACCAATGACTTCAGTGATCCAACTCCCTCTGATTCATCAATGACCAGTGTACAGGAGAGCATCAGTGAACGGAGACACCCTGATTCAACACTGTCTAGTGCTCCAGATATCTCCTGCTACAGCTGTGTCAGCTGATACAGTAGCTGTGCCAATAGTACCAGCCACTCCAGTCCCTACCTGCCAACCAATTCCCTCTGTTAGCATGTTCCAGGCCATGTCCTAGCTGCTGAAGGTTCTGTATCAGTGGTCCCAGCATCATTTGCTGACAGACACCACCCATCCAGTGCCCCCTGATTGAGTGCCACCCAGTACCTGTAAACTGACGCACTCTCATTTAGTGCCATCTAGTGCTCTAGCAATTTCCTGCTAAAGCCGTTTCAACCAATCCAATCCTGTAGCCAGCAGTGCCAGCCAATCCAGTTCCCGGTCCTTGTGCCAGCTGTTCCAGTCCCCATGGCGGCAGGTTCCAGGCCCTGCCCTAGCCGCTTAAGCTTCTGTGCCAACGGTCCCTGCACTACTTAAGAATAAACAGTTTTAGCTGCTCAAGGTCCCATACCAGTTGTCCCAGCATCACTTTCTCACAGAGATTCCACCGATCCAATGCCCCCTGATTGAGTGCCACCCAGCACCTGTAAGTACCTCTAGTGATTTGTCAGCTAAAGCTGTGTCAGCCAATCCTATCCTCTTGACAGCCACTCCAGTCCCAGTGCCAGCCCAGTCTCCTTCCCAGAAGATTCCATACCCTTTCCTTTCTGCTTAAGGTCCTGTGCCAACGGTCCCTGCAAATAATGCTCCGAAGATCGA
The DNA here is from genome assembly GCF_030463535.1 of Salminus brasiliensis. Classification (NCBI taxonomy): domain Eukaryota; kingdom Metazoa; phylum Chordata; class Actinopteri; order Characiformes; family Bryconidae; genus Salminus; species Salminus brasiliensis. The sequence continues at coordinate 40,702,269 of NC_132882.1, forward strand.
CGCTGTCAACCCCCCTCTCCAGTGGTCCCAGCTGATCAAGACCAAGAATCATGCTGATGGTCCAAACTGTCCAGCTCCTGTCCCAGCACTCCTTGTGACATCTTCTTTAGCTGCTATAGCAGCCCATCTTTTACCACTACAGCCCCCATGCCATTGGTGCCTGCTTTTGAGGCCCTGTTGCCATTGTCCAGTAGTTGTGCCCCCCAGCCCTGTCTTGTTGTCCCCAGGAATGTTTTTTGTCCCCAGTCCTGACTGTGTTTAAGATGAAATTTCATGGAACCTGCTTTTGTTGGTTCCACACCCCAAGGATGTTCCAGCCTTTTCAGCATTAGTGACAGCTCTGCTCTCCAGTGCCACTGAGAATAACAAGAATAGAGGTATAACTGGAGTTCATTTAGTCCAGTACTTTTACCAAGCTTCAGTGAACGTGTTTGAGCGGGAAGGTGAAGATCTACCTGTGCACATAGAAGAGCAGGTACGCTGTTGTTGCCCTGGAACTCAGTACAGCTGCCTCTGTCTGACAGGACACTTTCAAATCATTGAATGAGAGCCAGCTATCTCCTGCCCCCTCAGTAACATCACTGATGTAGTGGCCTGTCAGGACAGCAGTGTGTTATTAGTCATTCAGTGGATTCTACAAACGTGTGTGTGTGTGTGTGCGTCACAGTTTAGTACAGTTCCTCACCACTGTTCACACTGCTGCCCAAATGGGAGACGACACCATGGAGTTTGTAGAGGCCTGTTGGTGGACGCTCCTGCAATCAAACACATTTGTTTTTTACTGAGATTAAATGAAACTGCACTAGAGAACGTTCCCCCTCCATCTCTGTATTTCTGATCTCAGTCTCTCTAGGCCTGACTGTCTGTCTTCCTGATTCATACTCTCTCTATCTCTCTCTCTCTCCTCACCAAAGAACTCCTGAGCTGTCCTCTCTCGCCCTGTCCTTCTCCACTCTCTACAGCTAACAGATTGAAAGAAGCCAGTCATTATGGCAGGTACTTGAACACGTTCATGATGTGATTACAGTGTAAAATCACTCACAAGAAGAAGAAGTCAATAAAACTCTACCTGGCCTGAAGCTGGAGAGGTCCAGAGGATTAGCCTCCAGCTTCTCAGTCCCAAGGTGCCCAAAAGACTGGGAGGACGCTGATCCACTGAAGACAGAAATACCTAGTTATGGTTTAAACTGAGGGATGAAGGACAGAGACAAAGGTTGATCTGTTTGGAATGATGGTGCAAGCTCACCCAGACTGTCCAAGAGAAGCCACTCCTGGAAAGTGAGAGAGGTCCAGCTGGGCAGGGATGTCCATCACATCCTTCAGCTTTCTGCCATCTCCCAGCATGCTGAACCTCTTCACGTGTAGAATCAGGACCCTGCTCAGAGGAGGAGAGTGATTTTAGGGGTGGAGGTGTTTTGGAGGGAGCACGGTTAACACACTGGTTTGGAACTCATTGTTTCTGGTAGTGTGTAACAGATAAACTCACCGTGGGAGGGTGGAAAACTCCTGCACTTCACATGCCTGACGGCCTTTTCCACACTGGCAGGAGAGCTCCAACTCTGTTTGCTGGAATTGAGACAAACAGTAAAAATTGAGCCAGACAGCTATATATGAATATAGAAAATAAAGAATCTATGTGTCAAAGCGAACTCGCTAACTTTCATAGTACAATATATGGACAAAAGTATTGGGACAGATTATATTTGTGCACAAACAGACCTGGAAGTAGCTGTGCAGGCTGTGCGTCAGAGTAGAGCTCAGGTTAATGGAGAGGTGGTTGAACTCCTCCACTCTGGATCTCTGCAGTCCACAGCTTTCACAAAACAGAGAACAGCAGCGTTACAACAGAACAACACCTGCTGATTCAGAAATACCATGTGTTGGAGAAGGAGGAGCACTGTTACCTGGTGCAGGTGCGCACAGATCTCAGCTGGAACTCAAAATTTGCCACAGGGCAAATGTAGGGAAGGCTGGATGCCCTGAGAGCCTCTCCCTCCTCCTTCAGCTGGAGCAGACAGAGCATCAGGAACTCGTGGGCATCCTGTGGAGGACAGCACAAGAGGAGGTGTTAGACTGGGCTTTGCTCATGATATCTATTTCAGTTCCTCCTCACTCTGTATAAAACACTGAACTGTGGGTAAAGTCAACAACTGTTCTCAGAAGGATCCAGCTTCACTTGTTGCTTTACCTGTTGAGCGTAATACCCAAAATCAGGGCATGCAGTAGAGAGGCATCGCTTCACAGCTCTCAGAAGGTGCCTCTTCTGCATGATGGTGCCGCTTCTGCTGAGCCTGGCCTGCTGCAGCTCTGCTAAACACCTACATGGAGCGACACGACGTTGATCAGATCTCTGAGAATTACAGCACTGGACTGACACTCAGTAAACACATCTAATTCTAATGGAAATCAAATCATTTCTAAGAGGTAAAAGACTATCATGGAGTTCAGCAGATTGAACAGCTCATCCAGACACAGGTGAAGTCTCTGGGAGGTACCTGAGCATCTGAGAGCTGGAGGTGTCCATCCAGCTGGCCTGCTGATCTATGATGGGGGTGGAGAAGCAGGGTAGACTCAGCAGGCACTGCAGGGTGGCGTTCATAAAGCAAGTGTTTCCAATGTTGGGAAACCTTGAGGACACCAGAGAAGAAGAGGATTAGGTTCACATAATAACTGATGTTCCTCACTTTCATTATGAACCTTTATAAACCTTCACAGAGGACAGTCCTTCATTCTCTCCAGTTCTTCACCCACAAGTTCAAAGGACAAAGAGAGAGAAATAAATACTGACAGCAGAATAAAAGGGAAAAAAAGAGAGAGTCTTTACCCGAGCTGTTGAACCGAGCTTCTCCTGAAGACGGACAGCAGCCGACCAAACGCACCCTGCCTCTGAACGTGAGGGTCGGACTGGACCTGAACGGTCAGTGGTCTGAGAGATGAGGGACGGATGAATGTGGATGTTAAATGGAGAACATCTAGGCAGGTTCTGTTGTAAACTCATGTTTACTGGTTATTTGGGCTGGACTAGGCTTGCTAACAGTGATTGGGTCTGCTAGTCATATTAAACCCACTACTTCAGACTGCACTAAGTTACACCAGCTTTATAAATCTAGTACCCAGAGCTTTTAATAAAGGGTCTCCACTCTGTTGTTGGGAAAACTAAGGAGGAGGAAGAGTGCAGTGATGGGATTGGGAAGCTGAAGCACACCTCTGGTTTACAGCAGGCAGAAGCTATAATGACTGTGTTTAAATGGGCAGATATTAGACTGTACTTTTCTCAGCCACTAGATGGAGCCTGTATCACTGTACTCACCTCTCCAGAGGGACGGAGGACAGAGGCAAGTCACCAGCAGCTCCTGTATAGAACACAATACAATGGAGTCAATAGTCTGGAGTCTACACACACTGAGGGAATGAACAGTAACACCACCCATAAACTCTGCTGAATCAGACCTGGAGCTGTCCTTGGCCTGGTGTTGCTCTGAGATGGTGGCGTGTCCTTCTCTGATCCAGAGGAACTAATAAATAAATAAATAAATAAATAAATATTATAGTAATCATATCACTGCAGATATGATTAAATTTAATGTGGCTTAATGTCATCTCCTAAATTACCTGGGTCTCTCACACACGCGGGAGACTGTGATGTAGGACGAGGAAGAGGATGAGGGTGAGGAAAAGGAGGAGGAAGAGGGTGAGGATGTGGGAGCAAGATGAGAGACAATTGAAGGAGCACTTGAGGAACGGAATAGTGGAGGAGGGCAGGAGAAGCTGATCAAGGGGGATGAGTAGCATCTCCGAGGCAGGGCGAACCTCCCAGGACCCAGACGGAGGGTGGGGATGCTGGGGGTGGAAGAGGAGGACGAGGAGGAGGTAGTAGAAGAGGAGGAGGATGAAGAAGAGGACGATAAAAAGGAGAACCTCCTCAAGAAGCCACGCTGCCACCATCTCCTCTCCTTTTTCTTCTCCTTGCTCTCTTTTCTCTCCTCATCCAGATCACTCCCAACTTCTTTGCGCTTCTTTTTCTGTGGAAAAGTTCATGCTGTGATTAAGCTCTTTAAACTGACTGCTCATATTGTTGAAGTTATAATATATAATATATATAAATATATATCTTAAATATTACCACACAACTGAGACCACCACCTCTCTACAGCCCCCCAAATATACCCCCCACCCCCCGAAAAGAGGAATAAGCACAAATACCTTCTTACACCAGCTGAAACAACCCATTTTCAGGTGAACTCTCTCTGAAAGCTGAACCTGATCTGAGCTCTTTCTGGAATGCCATTATAGCATCATCAGGTTCTGACTTCATAATAGAGCCCCCTGCAGCAGAGTGAACCTGCAGCTGGAGGAGCATCACCTACACTGAAATACACACTGGGGGGCTTTCTTTCTCACTCCAGACCCTGGATTATACACAGTGCATGTTAAAGTATTCACCCCTATGGATGTTTTCCTCTTTTATTGCTTTCATGAATGAAATCACAGTCAAAATAATTTGTTTTGTTTTTTTTCCACATGAAATTAAACAAAACTCGTTCATTTCAAATTGAAAACAGATTTCTACAAAGTAATGCCAATTAAATAAAAAAAAACAGCCTGGACAGCTCAAGATTTTCAAGTTGTTTAAGCTGGTTGACGAGTTTAGCTCTACCAGCAAAGGGTATTATTTCATTTGGTTTGGTGTTGAGTTTGGTGGTTTGGCTGGTCTACCTGCATTAACAGACTGACCAAACTAGTTAATCAGCTTGTTCAACATGACCAAAACCCGCTTAATCAAGAAGCTAAACCAGCTTGATCAAGTTGGTCGTGTTGGTAGACCAGCTAAACCATCAAACTGAATAAAAATTATGCTGGTGAACAGCTAAGCTGGACAACCAACATTTATATTTGACTTTAAAACAGCAAGTCATTCAGAGAAATTGCCTGGTCGTGGTGGGCATATTTAAGCTAATAGCATGTTGGCAAACTTGGTTATGTTTCTGAAAAGTGAAGCAACCATAGGTCTAACACCTCTATTGGCAGTTGCAGTATGATGTCCCCATATATTCCATCTCAATTTCCTCCTCTAAACCTCTAAATTCTGTTTCCCTGTGCTAGCATTGGCTCATTTTTATTTCCCCCCAGAAATCTGTCTTTAAATCCTTACTCTCTTATATCATAAGAAGACGGGATTACACTTACGACTGGAGAGAATTCTGGAGTATATCTGGAGACTGGAGAATATCTGCTCTGCTTCTGCGCTGCAAGCTCAGTGATGGCGGTGTGAGAGACGCTTGAAATGAGGGTCTGGCTCTGTCTAAATTTGTGTGTCAAAATTCAGTAACACTGATATTCATTCACTCCTAAAGACACTAAAGCGAAAACGCTGATCATCGCAAGTCCAAGTACAATGGTCATCATTTCTCCTGTAAAAGGTCACCAGCAGAAGCCTGGTGTGAGCCTGGCTTTAGACTCTAGCACCACAGGAGAACCCATGTAACCCTTTGTAAGCTTAACAGAAAAGCTCGGACAAATTCTTCCGAAAGCCTCATTTCTTATCTGGAGATAATGTAGGATACTGGATGAACTGAAGTTGCCACGGCGACTGAACCAGTAAGATTTCACAGTCAGGATGTTTCTGAAATTCAGTCCTTTGTTCTATACTGCTGGGCTTCACCGCCACCCGTGTTAGACCAGCTGGCCACCCCACTCCTCCAGTTTCGTCTATGCTGACATTTACATGGACTCTAATGATCTCCACTACCAGTAATTACCATTACTCTCATTACTTTTACATCTATACTATGATTTTATTAGTTTATTAATATTATATTATGATTATTTTAGCCCACCTGAGCAGTCCTGGTGGTATGGTGACTTTAATCAATTATGTATGAATAGTTCTGATCAGAGGAGGATGGGTCCCCCCTGTGAGTCTTGGTTCCTCGCAAAGCTCTGAGGGAGTATTTCCTTGCCACTGTCGTCTTTGGCTTGTTCACCGGGGGCCAGAAACTCTGAAGTGCACCCTCAGCTGTTGTCATACAGCATCACAGAATATACTCCTCATCATGCACTGATGTAGTGCGTCTTTCAGGTCCTTTACTTCTTACGCTAACTAAACCAAGCTCAACATTACTGAACACGTGTGCATTTTTCAGACCCTGCTGAGTTAATGCCAGTTTCCTCCCTTTCAGTGACGTCAACAAAGAATACTCGAGTGCCAGTAGAGCACTAAATACATGTATATTAAATATTCAATAAATAAACTTCATTCACAATTTTTTATTAGAGTTTTATATGAGGATGTAGTGGAGGTGTGTGGTATTGTCTGTAACGTCCAGCATGAATAATCCTTCAGCTCTGCTTTCTGACACTTACTGCCAGTAACATGCCGCCAGCAGCGAGTACAAAGTACCAAATATGAACTGCAGAATATTAAAGTAACAGCAAGTCACAATCATCAGGTAGATCAGTTATTACTAAAATGACATCATTTATCATTTAAATTTACAGTAATGGTGATGGGATCCGGGGGTAATGATGTCTATAAACTTAATATAGTTATTTCATTCATTATCCAAAATCACCAGTGAACCTTCAAGAGTCTTCTGAGTTTTATATGTAATGTTGATGTGTAAGGAGCCGCGCGCACTGCCATCTTTCTGCCACCAGAGGGAAACCACGTTCAAGTCTCAGCAACAATCAATTGGGCACTGCCCTTTTTAGGGGCTTCACACAGCTCACTTATCATAGAGTCTTGTGCTTTGCCCCTTAGAAAACAAGACTGTGCTGGTAACCAGTATTTCTTCTTGAAGGAGTTCTTTCATTACTTTTCTTTCCCCCCAGTGTCTTTGGACTCGACCTTATAGGGAACTCCTTTGCTATTAGGAGTTATTTGACTCCCTCAATCTTTCTTAAAAAAGTAAAAGAAAGAAAGGATATTCACCTTCTGTTAGTTCCTCCTACCTGTGCTGAGGTTTCCTCTTGAGTTCTGACAAGACTACCTGAGGGCCAGTAAGTTTTCCTGCCTTACCCTCTTAAGCTTTTCCTTTCAAAGTATTTCTTTGCCCTGCCGGTGGTGCTGCAGTTAGCAAGTCAGGTCAAATCAAGTCAAATTTATGTGTATGGCGCTTTTTACAACAGTTGTTGTCACAAAGCAGCTTTACACAATCAGTAATTAGTAAAAGACATCTGACCAGAGGAGGATGGCCATCCTCCTCTGGTCAGAACTATTTAAGATAAGATAAGATAAGATAGTCCTTTATTAGTCCCGCAGCGGGGAAATTCCCAGTGTAACAGCAGAAAGGGATAGCAAGACACTCAGTTACAAAAATTTAGATAAATAATTTACACTATATACACAATATAAATAAGAATTAAAAAAGCAATAAACAATATTATTTACAGCAAAAGACTCTTAATTGCACATGGGGGGGTCGCCGCTAAAGGAGCTGCCCAGTGCTGCCAGAGTCTCATGCATGGGGTGGGAGCTGTTCTCCAGCATGGATGCCAGCTTGGCTGTCATCCTCCTGTCTCCCACCACCTGCACTGGGTCTAAGAAGCACCCCAGGACAGAGCCGGCCCTCTTTATGAGTTTGTTCAGTCTCTTCTTATCTGCCGTCGAGATGCTACTGCCCCAGCAGACCACTCCATAAAAGATGGCAGATGCCACCACTGTGTCGAAGAACGTCCTCAGGAGCGCTCCCTGCACTCCAAAGGACCTCAATCTCCTCAGCAGGTAGAGTCTGCTCTGGCCTTTCTTGTAGAGTGCAGCAGTGTTGACTGACCAGTCCAGTTTGTTGTTCAGATGAACACCCAGGTATTTATAAGAGTCCACACTCTCGATGTTCATACCCTGGATGTTCACTGATGGAGGGGGGTGTCTGCACCTGCGGAAATCCACCACCAGTTCTTTGGTCTTTCCAGCGTTTATCTGAAGGTGGTTCTGCAGACACCAGTCCACAAAGTCCTGAATAAGTTCTCTGTACTCGCTGTCCTCCTTATTGGATATGAGGCCGACGATCGCTGAGTCATCAGAGAACTTCTGGAGGTGACAGGTCGGTGAGCTGTACATGAAGTCAGCAGTGTACAGGGTGAAGAAGAACGGTGCCAAGACCGTTCCTTGAGGGGCTCCTGTGCTGCTGACCACCAAGTCAGAGACACAGTCCCGTGCCCTCACATACTGGGGTCGGTTGGTGAGGTAGTCCAGTATCCAGTTTGACAGTTGACTGTCCACTCCACAATGTCCCAACTTGTCCTTTAGAAGCCCTGGCTGTATGGTGTTAAAAGCACTGGAGAAATCGAAGAAGGTGATCCTCACAGTGATGCCGGGCTTCTCCAGGTGAGAAAGAGCTCTGTGTAGAAGATAGATGACCGCATCATCCACCCCGACACCAGGCTGATAGGCGAACTGAAGAGGGTTCATGGATGGGCTCACCAGAGGGCGGATGTGGTTGAGGACCAGCCTCTCTAGTGACTTCGTCAGATGGGAAGTCAGTGCCACCGGTCTGTAGCTGTTTAGGTCCTTTGGGTGCTGTGTTTTTGGGCACATTTATAAAGGATTGATCAAAGTACACTGGTGTACTGCTCTGGTGGAATACATTTTCCTAATCATAATATATTAATCATGGTGTAGTATAACTTAATATAGTCATGGCAGTGATGGTCAGAGTAATGATGGCTAATAGTGGTGATATTAATAGTGGCAGATAATTAAGAGTCCATTTAGGTTTTAACATGGTAATTAAACAGGTAGCAGTGGTAGGAGGGTTTGCTGCTGGTGTAGGGCCTGTTGGTCAAACTGGTGGGTGGCAGCTGGTCTGACGCAGGTAGAGGGGACCTCAGCGACAGTCTTCCAGAAGATCGGGCTGGGTTGAAGGTAACACAGACACAGGAGCACCCTGAAACGCTAGCGTCCATCTGCTCCAACATACACAAACCTGAGTGATCGCGTGGAAGCAGCGAAACAACAGCTCCAGCATCTCAGTATACTACAATTCCCTGTGTCCGTGAACCCCTGGACCTACAGCCTTTATCTAAGGGGAAACATTACTTACCAAAAGCTAAACTAAACATGTGTTTTCAGCCTAGATTTAAAGATTATAAAGGTAAAGGTGCACGTATTTGTCACTGTACAGTGAACACTGTACAGCGAAATGTGTCCTCCGCATTTAACCCATCTGTGGTAGTGAACACACACTCACACACACTAGTGAACTAGGGGCAGTGAGTACACACACACCCAGAGCTGTGGGCAGTGTCTGAGTCCCGAATATTATCTGCATGGTTAGTCCAAAGTTGGGTGGCTTTATAAGAAAAGGCTCTTCCCCCTGCTGAGGTTTTCTGAATTTTGGGATCTACTAAGTGTAAGCAGGCGGAGTGTACCATCAGCCACCAGTAGGGGGCCTGGCTAGCACAGTAGGAAAGCTGGTGGAGCTGGAGCAAAGAACTCCAAGCCCCAGAAGCCCAAGCGGTAATCAATGCTGACCAGGCCCACCTGTGTGACACGGTATAAATACACCCAGCCAAACACAATTCCCCATCGCACCTTTGTAGAGGGGTGAATGGTAACAGTGGTTCTAAGTTGTGAACAGTGAAGAAAAGCTGAAGTTGAAAAGAAAGAGTTTAAGTTGAGAACAGCTTAAAAGAGAGTTTGTTGTAATCGGTGGTGAAAAGGAAAACCAAAAACGTTTTAGTATGAGTTGGAAAAGGCTTAGCTTGTCCTTTGTTTGAGTACACACCACTCCTGGTGTTTCCTTTGTTTGTTTTCCTGCCCTTTTTCCATATAGCTTTTAAACAGTTTTAATACTGCCACCTCTCACAGCTGTGGTGGTGCAGTGGAAAGGCGCTGGGCTCCCATTTCTATTGTTGGGATTTTGAACCTAGCCACAGTCTCACCAAGCACCAATCTTGTATTGACTAAAGACCTTCACCATCTATTACACGCACCATAAAATACCCCCCAAAAAGGGGTAGTATCATTTAAACAAATAAATTAACTGCACTTGAGTACAATCACTACACCACACCATGATATCTAAGTAGCTAGACCAGGAATAATGAAAGCATCAGCAAAGTCTAACACTAAGTCTGATTTATTTCTAGTGTCTTTTGGGCCTAAAAGGAGAACCTCATTTTTGCCACTGTTAAGAAAAAGGAAGTTATGTGACATCCAGAAAGGTTTTATATCTTTTCCACTGTCCTCAATTTTCTTTAATCTAAATGTATCATCAGGTTTGGCTGATATATAGAGCTGTGTATCATCTGCATAACAATGGAAATGAACATGTCTGCTTATAACTGAGCCCAGAGGTAACATGTACAATGTAAATAATAGTGGTCCTAAAATAGAGCCTTGCGGAACTCCATATCTTTTGTGTAATTTGAAGATAAATCTTTTATCTTTACTGATAGCGTTCAGTGAGATATGGGCTGTTCATGTGACCACAATAGGGCTGTTCCTGTGATACCAACCATTTCCTCTAATCTTTCTAGTAGAATAGTGTGATCTATTGTATCAAAGGCTGCAAAGAGGTCTAGTAGGGCTAATAGAGATACATAGCCTTGATCAGAGGCAAGAAGGAGATCGTTTGTAATCTTCACTAGGGCTGTCTCTGTGCTGTGATGGGGTGTAAATCCAGATTGGCATTTCTCATACTTCTCTCACTTTTAGTATAAGCAGAGTTGTTGGGCCACAGCTTTTCTAATGTCTTGGATATAAATGTTAAGGGTCTGTAATCAGACAATACACTAGTGACTCCCAAAGCAATTCTTTATTCAAGCAAGGGTTCAAACCCCAGAGTTGAAGTTATTTAGCTCTATAGGTCTTGCTCCCTTGTTTGCTTTTCAATCTTGCTGTTCAATTTTCAGTCTTAGTTTAGACTGTTTTTGGACCCTGGTTCAAATCCCACTCTCCAATACCTCCTTTCCTGCTTTTGAGTCCATCCATGTGGTCGCCATATCTGGGTTAAAATGCACATGGTGACAATCCTGGGAAAACCTTCCAGCTTTCTCCTCTACAGGATTGCTTCCCTGTAACACTGCGGTGGTAAAAATGTGGTAAGAGATGGTGCACTGATGATATTGTATATTTACTGGATTACAATGGCCATATAATCAAGCAATGCAGGTTAAGAATACATGCATATGAAGGTGCTGCTGGACTGTAAACATTAGTGCAGTGTTCTGTAAGTGTAGCTGTAAGTGTTATAGTACAGTCAGTGCTGGTGTTCGTGTTTGGTAGTGTTCAGTTCTCATATGACTCTGGGGTAGAAGCTGTTATACAGTTTGTTTGTCCATGATCTGATGGATCTGTGGGGTCATCTAGAGAGCGGCAGATTTAAGCAGGTGGTGTCCAAGGTGGGACGGGTGTTCCAGTACATGGCTCCTTAACTTGGATAGCAACCAGGTTTTTTTTAATAAAAAATTCTTCTGTCCAATGTAAATCAGACCTGCCAGCAGTAAATGTTCTCTCAGTTTTAAAAACACACTAAATGTCAGTAAGCATGAATCTGCCCACATCCAGTGCCTCCCCTGAAAGGAATTCAGTCAAACAGCTGTACTTAGGTTATGTGCCCCCTTTAAAGAAAGAAGAAAAAAAAACAGTAGTCTCTCCTTATAGTCAAGATGTCTCTTTATTTATGTCAATGTCAGATTTATTTAAAAACAACAAATATTGACCACAGTGCTGTCCAGTGAATATAGCAAAGGCCAAGAGAGAAGATATATAAAAGCCCAGTAGAAATAACATGACAATATAGATAGATCAACAATAATAGCAGCTCTTAAACAGAATTAAAAGCCAAAGAATAAAGATGAGATTTTAGACAGGATTTAAAAACAGGCAGTGTGGGAGCCAGCCAAACATTCAGCAGCTACTCTTTCCATCATTTAGGGGCTGTGGCAGCAAAAGCACAATCTCCCCTGTGCTTTAACCTAGATTTAATGACCACCAGAAGGAGCTGGTCAGTGGATCTGAGTGACCTTAGAGGAGCATATGATTGTAACAGTTCAGAGAGACAGAGAGGAGTCAGCCTATTCATAGACTTCTGAACAAACAGCAAAATCTTCACATCAGTTCTAAAACCTAAAGGAAGCCAGTGAAGGGAAACCAGTAAGGGCCAATATGTTCCCACTTGTTTTTCTTGTTAAAAGACGATCTGGACGAACAGCAACTGAGAGAAGGAGGCCTGACCAACACCAAAATAAAGGGTATTACAGTAGTCAAGTCTAGACAAGAAAAGCATGTATAACCCTCAAATTCAGCAAAAGATAAAAAGGGCTTGACCTTGAGAAACAGCCTCAGTTCTTCTCTGGTCTTATATAAAGAAGGGCTTCTGAAGATGAGTCCCTATAAGGGGCATCAGAAACACTGCTGTGTCCAAAAATCTGAACTTCAGTTTCATTTTTACTGAAGTTTAAAGAATGTAGTGCCATCCAGGCTTTGAAGACCTCAAGACAGTCTAGCAATGATTTTGTATGAATGGAGTTTGTATCTCTCCAATTTAAGGGCAAGTAGATTTGGGTATCATCTGCAGAGCAATATTATGGACTAATAATGGACCCTAAGAGGAGTGTATACAATAAAATACAACAAAATTGGCCCAAAAGTGGAACCTTGGGGAACACGAGAGAGGTGCTGAGGAGGATACAGAATCACCAAGACTGACAGAAAAACATCAGTCAGACAAATAAGATCTAAACCACTCCAGAGCGGTACCTTTAATGCTGAGAATCCTGCCATCCGACACCACTTGGTTCCAGAAACACTAGTGATACAACTCCCCCTGATTCTGCACTGACCAGTGCACATCAGAGCACCAGTGAATGGGGACGCCCTGATTCAGCACTGTCTAGTGCTCCAGGTATCTCCTGCTACACCTGTGTCAGCTGCTACAGTAGCTGTGCCAGCAGAGGAGCTAAACTGAGGAGAGCAGAGTTCCTTAGAAATGAGGGGAGGAAGTGAGGCAGAGGAGCGCAGGGAGCAAAAAAGCAGGAGATGCTGCTCGGGACATAGGGAGGTGCAGAAAACATCAGGCAGAGAGATTATTTACATCCAACGACTTTCAAGAAGCACCATCCGACGGGGTAGAAGCCAGAACACAGAGAAAATCCTGATGCTTTGAAGGAGAAAATCCAGAGATGCAGAGATCGGCAGAAGAGTGGTCTGGTAGACCGAGGCAGGCAGCAGCAGGGCAGCCATCGACCAGACTGGAGAAACATACCCTGCTTCAAAAACAGACAACGCAGAGCGAGCAGGAGTCCACAGGAGAGAGAGCGATGGACAACAGATGAAGAGGTTGATCCAAGGAGGGCAGCAGTAGAAGAAGAGAAGGCGTGTAGGGTTGGAAGTCAGTCTTAACGATTCCACAGAGAAGCATCCAGGAGCGAGCAGCAGAGCTCGCACGGAGAACAGGCAGAGGTAGGGAGCCTTTATAAAAACAGAAGCTCACGTCTCACAAGTGTTGGACTGAGAAGCGAGGTTATATAAGGGCTTTAAGACCAGGAGGAGGAGTTCAGAGCATCGTCCTTCTCCCACAATTCATGTCATACCTCCACATATTAAAACAAGGGAGGGACCCTAAGCTGGTCTCCTATTTTAAAAGCAGTAGAAAACCGTACAGCAGTGGAAAGGTTCAAATGCTATGAAAACGACCCAGAGCACAGGGTTTAGTAATATATGGAAGAGAAATCTCAGATAAAACAGGCATGTGGTCAGAAAAACTGCATCACAAACCTTAATGTAAAAAACAGGAAGATCATTTCATACTAGATCTGCATGTTTGCTCATGCTCCTGTGTAGGACCAGTCATTAAATGTCCTACGCAAGAAAAATGCCACATCAAGGAGAACGAGGCTCTATCAAAGCTCTATCTCCTCTAGTCAGCCTAAAAGGAGAAAATGCTGCTGCAAGTGCAGAATGAATGAGAGTGCTCGTGGTGGCTGACAGACGTCCTGCTTATACAGAGATAGACTTAGTGTGAGAAAATGTGAAAGAGATGGAGAGTGATGCCGTCTTGGCCAAAAAATCTCAGCTTTGACCCAAATTGAGGATCCTACCACTGTGACAGCTGAGTTGGCCATTAGCCAACTTGATACCAAGACACCAGTTATCCAACTCCCTCTGATTCATCAATGACCAGTGCTCAGGAGGGCACCAGTAAACTGAGAAACCCTGATTACACACTGTCCAGTGCTTCAGGTATCTCCTGCCACAGCCCTTTGCCAGCTTTACCAGCCACCCAAGTCCTGGACCAGTGGTACCAGCATCAATTGCTCACAAAGACACCACCGATCCAGTGCCCTCGATTGACACCCAGTACTTGTAAGCTGATGCACTCACATTTAGTGCTGTCTAGTGCTCTCCTAAAGCCGTTTCAGCCACTCCAGTCCTTGTGCTAGCAGTGCCAGCCACTTCTGTCCCAGTCCCCATGGCAGCAGGTTCCAGACCCTGTCCTAGCCGTTTAAGCTCCTGTGCCAACGACTCCTGTACCACTTTAGAAAACACAGTTCTAGCTGCTTAAGGTCCCGTACCAGTGGCCCCAGCATCACTTGCTCACGGAGAAATTAGTTTATTCCAGAGCCCCCGATTGAGTGCCACTCAGCTTACAGTTCACCCTGTAAGCCTCCATTCCTTGTGCCAGCAGTGCCAGCCCAGTCCCTGTGCCAGCTGTTCCAGTACCTCCAGTCCCCATAGTCGCAGGCGCTGTCCTAGTCGCTTAAGCCCCTGTGCCAACGTTCCCTGCACTACTTAAGAAAAAACAGTTCTAGCTGCTCATGGTCCCGTACCAGTTGTCCCAGCATCACTTGCTCACAGAGATGCCACAGATCCAGTGCCCCCTGATTGAGTGCCACCCAGTACCTGTAAGTACCTCTAGTGAATTATCAGCTAAAGCTGTGTCAGCCAATCCTATCCTCTTGACAGCCACTCCAGTCCCAGTGCCAGCCCAGTCCCCTTCCCAGCAGATTCCATACCCTGTCCTTGCTGTTTAAGGTCCTGTGCCAACAGTCCCTGCAAGTAATGCTCCGAAGATCAACGCGGTCAACCCCCCTCTCCAGTGGTCCCAGCTGATCAGGATATCGTGCTGATGGTCCAAACTGTCCAGCTCCTGTACCAGCACTCCTCGTGACAGCTTCTTTAGCTGCTCTAGCAGCCCATCTTTTGCCACTACAGCCCCCATGCCATTGGTGCCTGCTCTTTGGCCCTGTTGCCATTGCCCAGTAGTTGTGCCCCCCAGCCGTGTCTTGTTGCCCCCAGGAATGTTTTTTGTCCCCAGTCCTGACTGTGTTTAAGATGAAATTTCATGGAACCTGCTTTTGTTGGTTCCACACCCCAAGGTTGTTGTGCTTGGGGGGGGATGTTCCAGCCTTTTCAGCATTAATTGCAGCTCTGCTCTCCAGTGCCACTGAGAATAACAAGAATAGAGGTATAACTGGAGTTCATTTAGTCCAGTACTTTTACCAAGCTTCAGTGAACGTGTTTGAGCGGGAAGGTGAAGTTCTACCTGTGCACATAGAAGAGCAGGTACGCTGTTGTTGCCCTGGAACTCAGTACAGCTGCCTCTGTCTGACAGGACACTTTCAAATCATTGAATGAGAGCCAGCTATCTCCTGCCCCCTCAGTAACATCACTGATGTAGTGGCCTGTCAGGACAGCAGTGTGTTATTAGTCATTCAGTGGATTCTACAGCGTGTGTGTGTGTGTGTGTGTGTGTGTGTGTGTGTGTGTGTCACAGTTCAGTCCAGTTCCTCACCACTGTTCACGCTGCTGCCCAAATGGGAGACGACACCATGGAGTCTGTAGAGGCCTGTTGGTGGACGCTCCTGCAATCAAACACATTTGTTTTTTACTGAGATTAAATGAAACTGCACTAGAGAACGTTCCCCCTCCATCTCTGTATTTCTGATCTCAGTCTCTCTAGGCCTGACTGACTGTCTTCCTGATTCATACTCTCTCTATCTCTCTCTCTCTCTCCTCACCAAAGAACTCCTGAGCTGTCCTCTCTCGCCCTGTCCTTCTCCACTCTCTACAGCTAACAGATTGAAGGAAGCGAGTCATTATGGCAGGTACTTGAACACGTTCATGATATGATTACAGTGTAAAATCACTCACAAGAAGAAGAGTCAATAAAACTCTACCTGGCCTGAAGCTGGAGAGGTCCAGAGGATTAGCCTCCAGCTTCTCAGTCCCAAGGTGCCCAAAAGACTGGGAGCACGCTGATCCACTGAAGACAGAAATACCTAGTTATGGTTTAAACTGAGGGATGAAGGACAGAGACAAAGGTTGATCTGTTTGGAATGATGGTGCAAGCTCACCCAGACTGTCCAAGAGAAGCCACTCCTGGAAAGTGAGAGAGGTCCAGCTGGGCAGGGATGTCCATCACATCCTTCAGCTTTCTGCCATCTCCCAGCATGCTGAACCTCTTCACATGTAGAATCAGGACCCTGCTCAGAGGAGGAGAGTGATTTTAGGGGTGGAGGTGTTTTGGAGGGAGCACGGTTAACACACTGGTTTGGAACTCATTGTTTCTGGTAGTGTGTAACAGATAAACTCACCGTGGGAGGGTGGAGAACTCCTGCACTTCACATGCCTGACAGCCTTTTCCACACTGGCAGGAGAGCTCCAACTCTGTTTGCTGGAATTGAGACAAACAGTAAAAATTGAAAGGGTTAAAAGGCTTATTCTGATGGGATATTTAAAAACAGACAGCTATATATGAATATAGAAAATAAAGAATCTATGTGTCAAAGCGAACTAACTTTCATAATACAATATATGGACAAAAGTATTGGGACAGATTATATTTGTGCACAAACAGACCTGGAAGTAGCTGTGCAGGCTGTGCGTCAGAGTAGAGCTCAGGTTAATGGAGAGGTGGTTGAACTCCTCCACTCTGGATCTCTGCAGTCCACAGCTTTCACAAAACAGAGAACAGCAGCGTTACAACAGAACAAAACCTGCTGATTCACAAATACCATGTGTTGGAGAAGGAGGAGCACTGTTACCTGGTGCAGGTGCGCACAGATCTCAGCTGGAACTCAAAATTTGCCACAGGGCAAATGTAGAGAAGGCTGGATGCCCTGAGAGCCTCTCCCTCCTCCTTCAGCTGGAGCAGACAGAGCATCAGGAACTCGTGGGCATCCTGTGGAGGACAGCACAAGAGGAAGTGTTAGACTGAGCTTTGCTCATGATATCTATTTCAGTTCCTCCTAACTCTGTATAAAACACTGAACTGTGGGTAAAGTCGACAACTGTTCTCAGAAGGATCCAGCTTCACTTGTTGCTGTACCTGTTGAGCGTAATACCCGAAATCAGGGCAGCGAGTAGAGAGGCATCGCTTCACAGATCTCAGAAGGAGCCTCTTCTGCATGCTGGTGCCGCTGCTGCTGAGCCTGGCCTGCTGCAGCTCTGCTAAACACCTACATGGAGCGATTGAGGACGTTGATCAGATCTCTGAGAATTACAGCACTGGACTGACACTCAGTAAACACATCTAATCCTAATGGAAATCAAATCATTTCTAAGAGGTAAAAGACTATCATGGAGTTCAGCAGATTGAACAGCTCATCCAGACACAGGTGAAGTCTCTGGGAGGTACCTGAGCATCTGAGAGCTGGAGGTGTCCGTCCAGCTGGCCTGCTGATCTATGATGGGGGTGGAGAAGCAGGGAAGACTCAGCAGGCACTGCAGGGTGGCGTTCATAAAGCAGGTGTTTCCAATGTTGGGAAACCTTGAGGACACCAGAGAAGAAGAGGATTAGGTTCACATAATAACTGATGTTCCTCACTTTCATTATGAACCTCTATAAACCTTCACAGAGGACAGTCCTTCATTCTCTCCAGTTCTTCACCCACAAGTTCAAAAAAGTCTTTACCCGAGCTGTTGAACCGAGCTTCTCCTGAAGACGGACAGCAGCCGACCAAACGCACCCTGCCTCTGAACGTGAGGGTCGGACTGGACCTGAACGGTCAGTGGTCTGAGAGATGAAGGGAGGGATGAATGTGGATGTTAAATGGAGAACATCTAGGCAGGTTCTGTTGTAAACTCATGTTTACTGGTTATCTGGGCTGGACTAGGCTTGCTAACAGTGATTGGGTCTGCTAGTCATATTAAACCCACTACTTCAGACTGCACTAAGTTACACCAGCTTTATAAATCTAGTACCCAGAACATTTAATAAAGGGTCTCCACTCTGTTGTTGGGAAAACTAAGGAGGAGGAAGAGTGCAGTGATGGGATTGGGAAGCTGAAGCACACCTCTGGTTTACAGCAGGCAGAAGCTATAATGACTGTGTTTAAATGGGCAGATATTAGACTGTACTTTTCTCAGCCACTAGATGGAGCCTGTATCACTGTACTCACCTCTCCAGAGGGACAGAGGACAGAGGCAAGTCACCAGCAGCTCCTGTATAGAACACAATACAATGGAGTCAATAGTCTGGAGTCTACACACACTGAGGGAATGAACAGTAACACCACCCATAAACTCTGCTGAATCAGACCTGGAACTGTCTTCGGCCTGGTGTTGCTCTGAGATGGTGGCGTGTCCTTCTCTGATCCAGAGGAACTAATAAATAAATATTATAGTAAGCATATCACTGCAGGTGTGATTAAACTTTTAATGTGGCTTAAAGTCATCTCCTAAATTACCTGGGTCTCTCACACACGCGGGAGACTGTGATGTAGGACGAGGAAGAGGATGAGGGCGTAGAAAAGGAGGAGGAAGAGGTTGAGGATGTGAGAGCAAGGTGAGAGACAATTAAAGGAGCACTTGAGGAGCGGAATAGTGGAGGAGGGCAGGAGAAGCTGATCAAGGGGGATGAGTAGCATCTCCGAGGCAGGGCAAACCTCCCAGGACCCAGACGGAGGGTGGGGATGCTGGGGATGGAAGAGGAGGACGAGGAGGAGGTAGTAGAAGAGGAGGAGGATGAAGAGGAGGATGAAGAGGAGGACGATAAAAAAGAGAACCTCCTCAAGAAGCCACGCTGCCACCATCTCCTCTCCTTTTTCTTCTCCTTGCTCTCTTTTCTCTCCTCATCCAGATCACTCCCAACTTCTTTGCGCTTATTTTTCTGTGGAAAAGTTCATGCTGTGATTAAGCTCTTTAAACTGACTGCTCATATTGTTGAAGCTGAAGAAATATCTTAAATATTACCACACAACTGAGACCCCCACCTCTCTACAGCCCCCCATATATATCCCCCACCCCCCGAAAAGAGGAATAAGCACAAATACCTTCTTACACCAGCTGAAACAACCCATTTTCAGGTGAACTCTCTCTGAAAGCTGAACCTGATCTGAGCTCTTTCTGGAATGCCATTATAGCATCATCAGGTTCTGACTTCATAATAGGGCCCCCTGCAGCAGAGTGAACCTGCAGCTGGAGGAGCATCACCTACACTGAAATACACACTGGAGGGCTTCCTTTCTCACTCCAAACCCTGGGTTATACACACATAGGTGCCACTACAGGGGGGCACTGGGTTACTGTCCCCTAACACTAAAGCTGGAGGGGGCAGTGTCTAACCAATCCTGGTGCAAAGCCTGAGAAAAGCCATATTATTGAATACTGCACAGATCAGTTTCTTGCATTTTCTGGTTGTTTAGAGCTGTGATCCTTAAACTTTTTCGGGCTAAGGCCCCCTTTGTGGATGTTAGGTGACGTTGAGGCCCCTTTTGTGATTTCACCTATTGGACCTATAAAACAACTGCCAGCGTGGTCAGATCAGGCTGCCCTAGCAAGTTCAGACCAAGAGCAGACATCTGTGTAAAGACATCTCCAACAATCCTCATAGATCATCACTGGATCTACAGCTAGCTCTTGCCACATGTCTAAGTACAGCATCTTCCATCAGAAAAGCCACTGCACAAGTGGTCCTCTTCAGACATCTTCTGCTCTGCTCTTGGGCTGATCTTGCTAGGACGGCCTGACCTGACAACGCTGGTAGTTGTTTTAAATGTTCTCCGCTTGTAAAGGATTTAGTGGACGGTGGAACGGCTGATTTCGAACTGTTCTGAGATCTTTAATATCCCTTCCCCTTCTTTCTGAAGGCCTCAGAGTAAGCTCTCTGGATCTTGCCATGGTGATCCCACTCACTTCAACTATAAACAGCAAGCCAAACTAAGGCTGCGAATGAAACTGGAGGTAGCTGACTTGACGCCTCGCTGGCCAGCTGATGTGCGGCACCTGGTTCGAATTTTAGACTCCTCCTATTTTGACTGGATCTATTAGTCTAACTGTATTTAGTGAGTGCGAGGGTTTGGATGAAGCTTCTCTCACCCTTTTACAGATCCTGAGGACTCTCCACTGCCCAATGGATGAACCTGTGTTCATCCTTTGTCTTTATAATGGATTCCAATGGAGAAAACAACAACAACAACAACAACAACAACAACAAAACAGTGTAACATAAAGGTTTACATAAAGTTTTAGGTAGGCTTTATCTAAAATTAATTTCATATCGAAATGAATGAGCACACCCCACCCAAGAGAACTACAGATTGGGTCTGTATGATGTCAATTGATAATAGACCCTCTAGACTAGGGTCTCTTTTAAACCTACCTTTACATTGCTTGGTTTGATCAATGATGGCAAATTGTGCTGTAAAGACCATATTTCATTCATTGGGCTAGCATGAACCACTTTCAAATATACGTTATTTCAAAATCACCTCCATGCTGTCTTTAGGACACAATTGGACAGTTTATTATTTCTCATCGAGGACCATAGAGGAACTGTCTACCTTACCAAAAAAAAAAAAAACCTGTACTAACACTAGTTAACACTCGTCTACTCTTAATCTAACAACCTCCACCACTCTCTACTTATCCTACTGTACATTCTTGTGCAAATATTAAATACATAAATGAATGAATGAATGAATGAATGAATAAAGATGGTCCCACATCTGAACATCTGGGAACGTCCATAAAAAGTCCACATCTGAACATCACTGGCGAGGCCTACACTAACAGCAGTTTCAGTAGGAGGGTGTTTGCGTCTGTACAGCAGCTACCTACCTAAAGGAACTGTTCTGAGCTACTCATACCAGAGTAATGATCCTGTATTTACAGCGTTTTTCATATCATGTTAAACTAGTGATTTCATATTTCAATCTGACCTGGGTTTGTGAATATCATTCACTAGGCTTAAGCATTATTGAGCTGTGGAGCAGCGGAACTGTGCTCTCTGGAGAGGTGGTGGTGCTCCCTCCAGTACGTTTGGGATGAGTTGGGGAGTTGGGGATGAGAAGGTGGAGTGGAGATCATCCAGCATACTAACCTTACTGAAGCTCTTGTCGCGGAATGCAATCAAATCCTCGCAGCAATGTTCCAAAGTCTAGTAGAAAGCCTTTTACACGGACAGTAGAGGCAGTTAGGCCAACAAATGCAGGAATTTTAAAAACCCTTCAATTCCGAAGAATGTGTCCCGATACTTTTGTCCATACAGTGTATGCATGGAAGACCTGTTCTAGTCACTTCAAATAATAAACAAAATCAGAATATTTAATATGTTTACATCATGTGTATACAAGTGAATGTGCAAAATTCCTTAAATTCTTCCAATTTTTGGAATAATGTCTCAAAATATTAAAGGTTTCTTAAACTAATGACTTACTATCTAGCCATAACAAGATAGCATCTCAAAATGATGACATAATATCTGACAGCAGTAAATTCAGCAAAACATCAAGGGGGTTTTCTATTTTTATCATTATCTATTTTTAAGTATTAAAAAACAAACAATAAAAACCCATACGTTGCAGTACCAACCCCAACCTGTAGATGTTCTGGAGTGCTACAAGCTCATTCAGTGAGTGGTACTATTCTAATGGAAAGTGATGCTTTAAAGCTTACTCTCAAATACAGACGTCATTTTATTGTGATCTCTGCCCAGTGACATGACTGGAGGACAGAGCGAGAAATAAAATTGCAATACTTTGTTGTCCTGCGATCATATATTGCAATATTATTATTAAAATTTAATGACTTTTTATTTAACAAAATAAAGAGAACCAAAAAAAAAAGATTCCTCCAGAAGTCAGTGGGCAAACCTGTCATGACATTAATAATGCATGTATCCAATATAGTGTTAAAATAAATAAGATTGGGCAGATATAATATGCCTCCGTTAGAGTTCATCCAGGTACTGAAAGCAAGGGTTCACAAACATTTTATAACAAGTAGGCCCACTACTGTTCTTCTCAAATCATCATCGTCTTCTTTTTATTATTTCATTATTTATCATTATTTCATCTTGAGGACATGTGGACTTGTACATAGCTTTTGAGTAGGTCCAGTAGTATTTGGACAAATAACACCACCATTGTGGCCAAAAACACTCCCATTGGGATGTATTGAAATTTGTCCGTAAACTTTATTATTTTTTTTTTTAAAGAAAAATATAAACTTCTCTTCTTTCAAGCAACACCAAATTAAGCAAAATCATAGTAATAATTTATTCATTACTTATTTATGATCCGATTCAGACAGGTTGGTGGACATGGCACCCCACACTTTGGCCAAAAGTGTGTGGACACAGCATGATTAGCTGTGTCATCTCTTCTATTTTGGCCATAGCCCTATTATGCAAATGTACTAGGTGTGCTTTTGGGCAAAGTTCTAACAACGCACATTTTGCCATAAGATTCTGGACCCAAAACGTATCGGATGAGCTTCTGCAGGAACTGCACTCTCAAATTCTTTCTTTACATCTCAAAAACCTTGAGTAACATCTAACAAGACTATCAGCCATTCCATGCACAAACACAACTTTTCTTTTTAAACGCACAAATAAAGAAAAAAGCACATATTAAAATGTTAAATTATTACTTTTTTTATTCCACTTAGATGAAATTACATATTTTCCCTCCAAATAACATTTATGCTTGGTGTTTTGTATGAAAATTCCAAAGACATGAAACAAAGCTAGCCAGCCCAACAGTAACACCCCCCTCCCCCTTAACTACTTTATAGCCACATGCAATTTAGGTAAGTATAAAAAAAAAATAATTATATAAACTCAAAAACTAAAATAAAATCAGACAAATCAGACAAATAAAGTAACCGAATGCACACATATGGAGTTGTTGACGACCTGCTTGAGCATTCGTGGTAACAGTATGAAGCTTATGTGCCCTTTGATCTTAAGGGTCCTCTATACCTCGTAAATAATGACATTTTGTAAGTCACCCGCAATAAGGAGGGAAAAAAAACAACCAAACAAAAAAATAAAATAGTGACAGTAAATGGAATGTGTCCTTTTCTTCGCCCAGCGCTACTGTGTTACAGTATGTGCTTGCTAGCAGGCCACTGAACTGATGTGTGAAGCAGCTGTTGTCTCTTTACTAGCTACAGACCACCGCTAAACCCTCCTCTTCTTGAAGACAAGGGTCGTTTAAGAACGTCGATTACAAAATGACAGATGTGCTTAAAACGACTACGGCAAATGCTCAAACTCCTCGACCAACGGACAGTACAGAATATACATATAGATTATACAAGCAATGTTCTTAAAAACTCGAACTTGACAAAACTTGTGGCTTGGAGTCGCATACTTGCCTTCACCTGCTTACTTTTCCACACTAATGAGACAACCTAGAGCACTTCTGTAGATAAAACAAGGTCAACAGCAGACAAGCCTCAATCCCTTCCCACCCTGACCACTCTCTCTCTCTCTCTATGCACCCCCTTTACCACAACTCACTCTTCAACCCTCCTCCCTAACCCCCATCTCCCAATATACAGGTCCCTGGGAAAGAAGAAAAAAAACAAACAAAACAAAAACACCCACAACGACAAAGAAAGGAAGAAGGAAGGAAAGAAAGAAAGGGAGGAAGAATAAGAACTAAAGGAGACAGAAGCTGGACAATGAGGTGGTCTCTGTGTTGATGGTGAACTGGAACGATGCAAGGCGGACGTCAGGGGAAGGACGGATGGAGATGTGGGGGGGGAGAGGAGCTCAGTTTTCCCGGCCCTCCCCGGTTTCCTCACCTTCTCCCTGGTTGTCTGAAGTCCACAGCTGAGGAGAGATAACAGATTTTAGGCATGTTCACCAAACATAACTACTGTTGCTAAACTGGTCAAGCCTGAGGTTTCTACAGACATAATCTGGTTGATTGGCCAAACTGAACGTTTAGGCTACAGTGGTTCTAATACATTCTAAAGGGTTGGGATCAGAGCAGACCCAGACATATTGATGGATAATACAGTACACCAATCAGCCATAACATTTTACATGGAGTAGGTTCCACTTGTGCCACCACAAGAGATCTGAGCATTTGAACCATAGGTTCCTCGAGACTTCTGACGGTGTCCTGTGGTATCTAGCACCAAGACGTTAGCAGCAGTTCCTTTTTAGTCCTGCAAGTTGTGAGGTGGGGCCTCTATGGATCACATAAGTGAGCGCCAGGTGCCCATGACCTTGTCAGTTTTGCTAGGTAGTGCTCACAGGGGGGGGGGGAGAAGCCCTACAAGACCTTCCTGGTGTTTTGGAGATGTTCTGACCCAGTTGTCAATCACAACTTGGCTCTTGTGGTTCAGATCCTTGCCCATTTTCCCCACTTTTAACTCATCCCCTTCACAAATGGACTGTTTAATTGCTACTTAATAAATCCAGTCTTTGATAGATGCCACTGGAGATGAAGATAATCAATGTTTCACTTCACTTGTCAATAGTACTAATGTTACGTCTGATCGTATATTGGATGTTCCCAAATGCTGCAGGATATTGAAGTAACAAGAGGCCAAAATCATCAGGTACTTTCAGCAATATAGTAGATTATTAAATACTATATTTATGATGTGTATATACTGAACATACAATATATGAATGACCCAGACATTTACATTCATCATAAAAAGTATTCAGAATGCATGACCGGCTTGGGGACATTCTAGTAAACAAAGCTAGCCAAGTTTACATTGTATTCCAGGCTACTAGCTGCTGTAGGATGACTGACTTTACTTCCATAGATTTTCAATCTCCCAGGATTCGGTTAATGGTCCAACCCTGCATATGTTGGACACTGTGCCGTCATCTACAGGACAGCATTTCACAGGACAGCTTCAGTAACTTTATTTAAAACACCATGACAAGCTGAGCGTAAGTCTTGTTAGCGCTGCAAGGGAGAGCCAAAACAAACATGTATTGATCAGGGATAAAGGGCTGTCCATCATGCTTGAATATTAAGACCACACCCAGACTGTTCTCAGAAAGAGTGTTTGATCATATTTTTGCTTTGCGTTTTCTATATTAACTTTGCTAAATGCTTCACTTAACACGCAGAATTAGAATTATACAAAACAAAATGTGTTCCCAGGGGCTTTAAGAGTGTGTCATAGCTTTGAAAGAATGCATTTGTGAATGGCATGACCATGTCAATTAAAACAATTTCAGCCATGACTGCAAATAACGTCGACAGCTAATGTGCTAAGATGACAAATTAGCAATTAACCCTTGTTTAACTGCAACCAAAACCATGAAACTCACTGTCAAGTTGTCCCGTAAGAGCTGCATGATCAATGTGCTGTCTTTGTATGATTCTTCATTCAGTGTATCGAGTTCAGCGATGGCCTCATCAAAAGCCTGGGAGAGGGACAGACAAAAATAAATACATAAATAAATAGAAAACGCAAAAAACTGCTGACAGGTGGATATCGATATCCAGTTCACATTCTGAACTGTCAACCTGTTTGTGTTTACCCTAATTTACCGTTTTGGCTAGCCTGCAGGCCTGCTCGGGCGAATTCAGGATCTCATAGTAGAAGACGGAGAAGTTGAGGGCCAGGCCCAAGCGGATGGGGTGTGTAGGCTGCATCTCGGCCTTGCTGATCTCAAAGGCATCTTTGTAGGCGTCTTGCGAGTTGTAGATAATATCTGTGGGATAAAACGCTGCGTTAAATCACAGCAAGACTTCGCAGATGCTTAAACACTATTGGATTACTTTCAATTAGTTTGACCAGGTGGAGGTTCTCCTTGAGGTTAACAGGTAACATTGATGTAGGACATCAGATGACACGCAATAACAGCACATTGCTAAGCAGAGTACATTAGCAGGTTTTAGCATCACATATCGTGTGGGCTCATTTCTCCTCACGCCAGTTAATACAATAGACTGCCTGTTTTATACAAAGGAGACTCTGCCTCACACAACGTCCTGTACTGCCAGACGAGCCAGTGGACTGGCCAGCTCTGATGCTTTCCTCCCCTTTGCACTGTAAACAAATTACTTTACACATAAGAAACAAAGCTAAACAACAGCAAAAAAAAGCACTGAAAAATATTAGACCCATTTCCAGTTTATTATTTTTTTAATTTCATTCAGATGGTGAGAAGAAACCCTGCGTACATAAAAGCCACACAGACTGGCAGTACAGCAGCTCTGGTCTTAAAAAAAAACCAGCATAGTCATTAGATGTCACCCCCTCCAACAACAGAAACGGCACCAAGTTTCAGTTCAGGACATTTTACAACAGAAGGTGGTTTAGAGAAAGATACCGTATTAGAAGGGATGGCTATCCTTATCCACAGATGTTAAATAACATTTTTGTATTTTTACATAACCCTTTATCACAAAGATATTACTTCTAATGCAGAAACTATTAGTGATCTAGTGAATTACTGATTAATTTGGACGATTTTTGGCTGTTTTTAGATAATCTGTGAAGCCTCCAAAAGTGTTTTGCAGCTTAACAGTCTGTTATCATAAGCAACTAGGACCTGGAAAGGCCAAGTGCAAGATCTTAATAAATTTGTAATTTGTAAGTTTTTTTTTTTTAATATTGCTCTGTCTTTTTTATTTCAAGTAAGTGAACTGCAAAAAAAACATATACAGTATACAGTATATGTGATAGTATACAGTGATAAATAAATGTATATTTACGTTAATTATTTTTGTATCTTGTGTATTATTTTATATATATATATATATATATATATATATATATATATATATATATATATATAAAGCTGGCAATATCGGCTTTATATATTGGCCATCGGCCTTTAAAAAACCCACTTGCTCGATCACTAGTAACTACTATGGAATTATTTGGTTATTACTGTTTGCACCGTTCATGATTCTAAAGTCATTGTACATCCCTACCACTACTAGCTTAACACTGGCAAAAAGACAACTCTTCCAAGGCAAAAAAAAAAAAAAAAAAAACTATTATCCTACACATGTACATTTGAAACACAGCTAAAACAACCAGGTATGAAATGGGCAATAACAAACAAGTGTTTTCCTTCATTCTTGTTGGTATCCATACCATCCATTCCTCAGTGGATGAAGTGACGAAATGACTGAAATGCTCATTATTTATAACTTATTGCCCTCCCACCTAGCCTCCCCCCACAAATCTTGACTAGTCCCTAGAGCAATGCCCTGTGATCCCATCAACCTCCTAGCACAGGAAGGCGGTCACAGGCCTCTTCCTGTTATGCACGTTGTGGGTGTTAATCAGCCATGATTTCAATGTTCACACAGGCGCATTACAGTTCATGCAGATTCAGATCACAAATATACCTGTGAATGACAACATTGGGGTCCAAGTCTTTGTAAAAATCAAAAACAACAAAAATAATTTTTAAAAAGATTAATGCGCCATATTTATGCCCAAGCCATTACGTTAGATTTTTGTCAATTTAATAATTAGTGCCTAAATAGTTAATTTCTAATTATCTAATTATATATTCTAATTATCAAATCTTTCACACAAAGTACGAGAAAAGCTGCTTAGCTGCTTATACATTTCTACATATGTGAACGTCATAAATGTGCAGACACGTTTATTACTCTTTTCTTCTTTGTTTTGGCAGTTGTCTTGGTTTGTGGCTAATTTTAACTTGGGGAAATCACACTAATCTGATTAAGTGACTTACTGAGAAGTCCATTTTTCTGAATGGGCCTCGGCCTTAACAAAAGAGGGGAACAAAAAACAACAAAACAAAAAAAACCCTTCCTACCTCATCACTTCCTCTTGCGTTTGGCTTCAAGTCAACAGTTCAACCAGAAGGAAACTGTTACACATTCAGTAGAAGAGACCCGAAGCAAGAATTTAACAATGTTTCACAGAAGCAATCATGAATGAAACAAAAGCATGTGCCGACAATCATACTACTGCTGAGCGTGTGTTTTCACTGCCAAGATTAAATAAATAAGCAAAAGCTTTTTATTGCTTTTAACTGCACAGAACTTGCTTTGGAGAAAGGATACTACACACAGGTGTAAAGGATTTGCAGAAGAAATGTCACAGGGTTGTCCACCACAAAGTTACAGCTATCCAGTCTTACCAATGACACAGCTTGAAGTTTCAGTTTATTTTCAGGACAGTCGTACACTAAATAATAAAGATTGTTACAAAACGTTCTCTGAACAACGCCACAGAAGAACCATTTTTGTAATGGGAGATATGTAATTGTGGAGAATGTCTCAAAGACGAAAAGACGTTTCTCTTGATGTAAAGGTTCTTCACACAGCTCTACTCCAAAAACACTTTGTAGCACCTCAATTTTTAAGGGTGCATTAAATCAGTAATATAACAAGGTCATTTCCATCCATATACAGGACTGTAAAGACAGAGACCACTCCTCATTTATTTTATTTCTAGTTAGTCAGTCACCAAGTTCCTCATTCTTCAAAAGAGATCAGATAAGAGAGTCCTCTTACTTAAGGAAGGAAAAGGAAAGGGGGGGGGGGGGGGGGGGGGGGGGAGAGAGACAGAAGCCAAAACTGAAGTTCATAAAAGGATTTAAGAAACAACCGTGTGAGACCTGGTAGACCCTCAAAACAGGATTCATTTTCTTCTTCGTACTATTTAGTAGAGCTGTACCTGACTCAGTGTTGTCGGTTGAATTGGATGTTGCCGTTTCATTTTTCGTTCATATTTTTGAGCATTTCAAAATCAGTAAAAGAGACGTGTATGCTTATGATGAAAGACTGCAGACAGTTTTAAGTACCAACATATAATGTCGGGCTGCTTTATGGGTTTGTGGAATATTTACATTTAAACACTAAAATAGCTTCTTCAGCAGGATTAACATACTTCTTAAATTCTTCTCTTCAAACATAAAACTACAATAAAACTAATTGAACAAAATAAAATTGCCAGGATTTTAACTATTTTTAGATAAAAAGAAAAATGGTAGGCCTGACTAATTTATTGTTGTCTCGTCAATCTGGTTTGCTGTGCCAGATGTTGTTAAATGATGAGCTAATTCTTGCAGACGGAGCTCGCATTTAAGTTTGTTGGGCTTCTCCTTCAAAAATGCCTCATTTTTGCCTCAAATTAAAAAGAATTGTACATAAACAGTGGTTTCCTTTTACTGCTTTTAAGCTTTTTTTAAGTTTAAAATCAGTAAAAAAGCTTAAACTTAAAAACAAACAAACAAAAACCCACTACAAAACATGTTAATGAAAATCCCCCTTGTGGCAAGACCTCACAACCCTGCAGCCCTGAAACGATGTGGAACTGATAAGGAAACTCTTACTGAGAAGGTAATCAGACAAATCAAAAATACTGAAGCTGCTGCTGGTCTCAGACCAATGGAGTGAGTCTAGATCTCAAGATCACTGAATACACCAAAAACACCATTACAGACGGTCCAAACACACACCTCAAGAGTAGGTACCTCAGTATGAGGTTTTCTTCTGTTAACCAGATTTAACTCTGACGGCAGCTCCAGAAGGTGTCAATCTAGATTATGACACACCGGTTTGTCCCCCAGCGCTTCCCACGCAATCCAACCTAACCCCCCCCGCTTTACTGAATGAGCTCATGGAGGGACTGAGCACAGGGGCTTACCTTTTTTCTCTTCTTCCACGGCTACTTCGGCTAAGTATCGGAAGTAATCTCCTTTCATTTTCAGGTAGAAGACTTTACTTTCGGCGGGAGTTGCCTTGGGGATCAGGTACTTGTCCAGAAGAACCTGTGAGAAACAAAGGCAAACACATTCTTTAACAGCTCCGCCACATCTGGTTAGCCTTCGTTGCCCATGAGCATCCATCAGTGTTGGATGTCCAACACTCTGTCACTGGTTGGTAGTTTATGCCTTCTGAAGGTCTTCACGCCTGCCCATTTCCCCCACATTCAATACACTGACTAGGACAACCCTACTGTTTAGTTACCATCTAACATCCCAGACCTTTTCATGCGCCCCCAGGATAATTATTCACTTAATAAAAATTAGGCTCATCGCCGTGTAGATACGACCATACAGAAACATAAACAGAAAACAAAAACCACATTATCCGTGTCATACTCCAGTACGCTACCAACTGTTCCAATGACCTTTCAATATTCAACCCTTCCTAAGTGTCTACCTGTAGCACCCAACGAAACCAATGCAACTCTGGCTCGCCTTCAAGGCTTTGGAGGCCAGAGAGCAAGCTGTAGTTTCACAGATGCTTCTGAGACCTCCTTTCTGTTGCAGCCAGTGCAGGGGGGTTGGTTTGGGCTGGGTGGGAAAATGGACCAGTCTGTGAGCACTCCTGCTAGTGGAAGTAGGTCAGTGAGCTTGTTCACAGCTCTGCTGGCCTGATTGCTGCCAGGACTGTGGCTTCGTTACCAAGGATTCATCTCTTCACTAAGGGCTGCTGAGCAACACAAGCTATTTTAGCGAAGAACGTTCACTGAATCAAGCAGTATTTCATGGATGGATTTAACCATTTATCAGTTTTGTGGGTGGGACAAATCTCTACAGGAGGCTGTGGAAATGCTCCATCGAGAAAACTCACTTCCTCTTTCTACTGATTTGAGCACATTATAGCCAGAAGTGATGCGACAAGATTAAAACCACAAAACATTATATAGAGAATACTTTGTATTTTTTGCCATGCAGTCCAAGCATTGCAAGGAAAGCATTTTGGAGTCTATAGAGATGACTTTGCCTTTTCTGGGTCCGTATAGCTTGGAGCAGTACTTCCACCATAAAGGCAACACCAAGGACGGGTAGCTTCTGCATACAAGTCAAATAATTGTGAGAGCAAGTCCCGATACATTGGCCAAACCATGTAATGTCACATGACCGGAAGGTATCAATGACCAACTTTGTGTGGAAGACACACAGAGTACAATACGATACGTGAGCTGATCAATTCACAAAATCATCTCTGGTTCCCCCAAGAGACGTTACTGTTATTGGTTCTCCTAATGAACTCCCTACCCCCACCAGGCCATGTTGTAATAACACCAGTAATAAACATTGACTGTCCAGCTCCAAGACATTTCGGCTACCTCAGTAATATGCTCATGGTCACCAAAACTTTCACTCTACAAGACATAAATGACGGTGCATTGTGGTACCTAAGCCCAAGACGCTGTAAAAGATCCTTAAACTCCCATCAGTGATGCAAATTGGTGCATAATAATCAACATTATTGATGATAACTAACAGTTAATTGTGCATTACATGTAAGTACCTAAATATAGAGCACTAATTCATTTAGTGTAGCCAGTTACCGATGCATCAGCAATGTGTCACCATTTTTCGAAGCCTCTAAAATCTTGTTTGGGCCAATGCTACTTGTTACTCGTTCTCATAGCTTCTTGCGCTTGATATTATAGTGTTCTTTTTGCTGTGAATAAGAAGTCTCAATCAGTTTGACAAAAGATTCAGATTCAGACTTTATTTCTCAGTCTAAAGGGGAGGGAGTGGATGGTATTTCTCATCTGCCGGATATAAGGAGGTCAAACAGACTACAGCAGAAAAGCAGCATGAGTTGTAGATGGTCCTCTAGATCTGGGAGATGTTCTATGTGCTGGCGATGACCCACTGCCCAGCTTACCCATCAGATGCTGTATAGCTGTTGGAACACCTGCTTTCCCAGTGCAGTGGAGATGGTGGACCATGTGAGGTCCACAAAGAACCCGAGACCCTGTCCACGATTGTCGTCGTTCATTAAGTCTGGAGCGTACTCATTATTATGTGACCTTTTACAGCTGATGATTAGCTTCACATCTTCGCAGTGTCGAGGACAGGTTGTTCAGCGCATCAGGTTCTATATGTATAAATATGTCTCTAAACGTATAAATAATAAGTCAGTGGTTTTTAAGACAACCATCTTGAGCCTCCAGACAGAGAACAGCTGGTTTGTATAGCTTTTCTTTAAGTGCTTGATAATCATGAGCAACCACTCATGGATTTAGGACACAAGACTGTCTTAGAAAACTGCTGCTTAGCCCAGTAATTCATGATGTTTGTGATTTGAATATATATGAATAATTGAAAAAACACAAATTTTATATTTAAACAAAGCTAATGTCTTAGTGCTGACAGCAGTTACCACAGGCTTAATTACACTTAAACACTACATCAGGTGCTTCTGAATGCGCTTTCACTATGGCCCGGGTGTCGCAAGTTCGTTTGTTGTTGTTGATAACTTTCCTCAGAGTGCATCGGCTGCGGTGGACGGCTTTGCATGTATAGCTAAAAACAAATTGAATTTGGAGCCTTGAATAAGAAACTGTTCTAAGCTGTAGTGGATGCTAGACTTCCTGGGTCCACCCTGGAGCTTATGTCCTGTAATGATCTTTTATTTACTTGCTTATTAAAGTAATTATTTATTGTCAGCTCACATTTCTCACATTTTCTCCCACTGAAAGCAGAATCGTTTAACAACAAAACTGTATTGTCTTTATAGTTCATTCAGGAGTTTTCACTCCTTTGGCATTGCTAACCTAAAGCTTAGGCCAGGATCGTTCAACTTCAGTCCAGGATGGCTAATGTCCAGTACAGTTTGCTAATTTCCCTGCTCAAACACTTACCTTCACTGTTATTTATCACATTTAGTGGGCATGTTTTAACAGGGAAATCAACAGACTGTGTGGGACTTCAGCCCTCCTGAATAGGAACTGAATATACCTGGATTATACAGAAGCAGCCTCAACTTTGCAGCCACACCATCCCTTCCAACTGGTGAAGAGTAGCATGTTTCAGACAGCTTCAGACTGGTTTCAAATCCTACATGGTTTTCTACACCAGTTTGCTCTTGTCCATTGGCCACTTAGAGCTGCAAACAGATAAGCGAGAGTTGCTTATTTGATTGATCCTTTCCCAGTGTAAAGGTTATATTATGGAGCAATGTAATTGCTGGTGTAGCACCCATATTGTATAAATACAGTATGAGCATGAACAATAGAGAACATGATACTATAAAGCAGTGGGAATTTTGGCCTGGGTGACTGACCTTTAAAAAAAAACATCTTTTAAGTGACAACCATGACAGAACTGTACAATATATCTGTATCCTCACCCACAGAACGCTCTCACTTGTGACACTCGTCCCGCATCGAGGACACCTGTGCTTGCGCTGGGACAAATGAGATCAGGGCTGGACTAATAGGCTTGGCTAAAGGAGGTCCCTGCTCATGATGGCTAGTTAGAGTAAGCTGGGGATTAACAGCCTACATTACGCACCAACATTTAGGCTGAGGGAACAGGTAGGTTGATAGAACACGTGTGGTCATCTTCCAGGCTACCTGCCATGAGATTTTTGTCTGCTTGGATACCATTATATCTCAGTGCACAGATTTCCTATTTGTGTACCAATTAGGACTTGGCTGTTCCAGAGCAGCCAAAAGCCACCAAGCTTTTATATATATAAAAAAAAAAAAAATAATAAAAAAATCACCTGGGTTGGACCACAGTTTGTTCTGCCCCATCTTCATATTAAAAAGTGTAGCTGAAGACAGTTTGCAGAGGAAACATAATCCCCTTACCAGCACATCGTTGCAGATGTCCTTCAACTCTTTCTCAATCCTTTGCCGGTACTCCTTGGCCAACTGCTGCTTCTTGTCGGTGCTTTCAGTCTTCTGCTCAATGCTGGAGACCACCCTCCAAGAGGACCGGCGGGCTCCGACCACGTTCTTGTAGGCCACAGAGAGCAGGTTGCGCTCTTCGTTGGACAACTCCACATCACCCTCTGTGACTATCTTCATGGCGGCAGCCATGTCGTCGTAGCGCTCTGCCTGTTCGGCCAGCTTGGCTTTCTGCACCAGTTCGCTCTTGTCCATGGCTGCTCAGAGCTGCAAATGGATAAGCGAGAGTTGCTTGTTTGATTAGTCCTTCCACAGTGTAACAATTATATTATGGAGGAATTAAATTACTAGTCTTGCACTCATACTGTATTAGTATCAGCAACAGAGAACAGCGATACCGTAAAGCAGAAGGATTTTCAAGCTTGAGGCACGTAGTAGTAAATCTGTATTTCTGGCCTGGGTGACTGACCTGAAAATCGTCTCTTAAGTGACAACCGTGACAAGAATCTGCACAAACCAGATGGAACAGTACATTTTACATGGCTATAAGCTTAAACAAAAACTGGCATTAACAATATAGAATTATTAAGCACCTATCAAGTAGTTAGGTTAGACAGACCTCCTTTACACGTGGCCACTTAATCCGTCTTGAGTATTAAGATCATATCTGCATAAGACCAATAATATAAAAATGTAAAAACCCAAGACGTGTTTAAACCAGATAGAAATATAATCACTCAAACCACTTCAGGAGGCGCAGTGTAAACACCTCCATCACTCCAAGGCACATTCAACAACCACAAACCCCTCCCAGTACAACCGAAAAAACAATAATAACTGCTAAGTGAATTTGCATATTCTGTCCCACACAACAATCACATTTCAGTCTGAGCAGAGACTCGTTTGACTACCGTAGCGTATAACTGCATGAGGATAAATCTTATCAGGATTGAATCCAGATACTAGGTCACATTAAGTGACCAGGTGTAAATAGGGTCATAGAGTTAGTATCAATACTCTGCATAAGATACACGTATCTTGTATGTACTTGTAGCACTGGTATGGGAAGGATGAAGTGGTGTTGTTGAGTGCTTATTTACAGCAAAGTAAGGCACTACTTTGGGGTTTTATCGTTTTGTAGCAGGGTCCAAAAACAAACTGCAAAATTTTCAGAAAATGTCAGATAAGTATCTCACACAAATTAAATACTTTCTGGTAATTACAGTATTATCTAGGTCCTAATTACAACATCGATCCTTTTTGTAAGAAAGGATCGTATTAAAAGATAATATCCCATAACTTTATCATTACGAGAGAGCCTCATTATGAGATGACCGAACACCACGTACTTACAATAAAGTAAAAAATACTGTTATTATGAGACATGTCCAAAAACAACACAGCCTATTATTTATTCAGAATCTTTGTATTTCCATTTTCATATCTGTATAAAGGCTGATGTTTCAGAATCCTTCACAACATTCGAATACTTACTAAAAAACAAATACCTACGCTGCTGTGTGATAAAGATTTTACTGGGATTTAGGCCAAGTACAAAGTAAAATTCGATTCCTCTAAAACTGAGTCACTGAATCAAGCTAAAAAGATGATCTGGACAACAGTTATGACAGATTTCATAACTACAAGATATTTATGTTGTTTCACCGACAATCTCCCTTAATAACAAGACACTTTCCACTTCCTCAGTTTTTACTATTACGTTATTTAATATTACTATTATTATAAGTTTTTTCTTGTAATGATAGGATGTCAGTTATGACATGTCAGATACTCAAATTTTCCTCATAATAATTAACTATTTTACATAGCTAATGTAAACGTGATATCTCCTAATAAGATTTTTGTCTTCATGTTTATGTTTGGGAACAATTTTCCTTAATTGTATTTATTTTACTATTTTTGTTATTATTGACATGGAAATTAATAAACGCTATGTAACTATGTACTATTTTTATATATTTAAAAAAAGACACGTATTTACATCCCACGTGTCTATTTAAAATAATAATAATAAATTAAGTAACTGATCATACAGGCTATTAAGGCTTTTTATTTTAAAACGAATGCATGTGTGTGTATTAATGTTTATTTAATAACTGCATGGTTTTCAATGAGTTCCTCGCTCCCACCTTCCCACGGTCCTCCAACTTAGGCCCAGGTGAAGGGGCGGGTTTTTTGCTTTAATGCAAAACATCGTCACCCTAACTAACTCGTAATCTGCTGTAATTAGTCCATTTTTTTATTATAATTAAGCATAGAAAAGCCCAAGTTCTGAATGCATGCGATCCGCACGAAACTTCGGGACTGCCACCCGCGAAAACAATGCGGATGTGCCCTCACTCCCCCACCACACCCAGTTATTCCCAGTTTGGTAAGCTAGCTACCTGTTGGCACGGTCGGCTAGCTTAAGCTTTGCACATGTGAACTGCTGGCTAGTCGAGTTAGCCAACACAGCTGTGGAAAAGGGTCCAAAACACAGCTAAGTGTGGAGCACATCCTCGACCTGAGGGTCAGACCTAAACTAACTAACGCTAAGGTTAGTTCCCAGCTAACAAGCTAACTAGCTAGTTAGCTACGGGTAACTGACATAGCTACAAGCCTGCTGCTAACTGCAGCTAGCTACGTTTCTAAACATCTGCAGCAAACATTGGTGAGATTGAGGGGAATGAGGGGAATGTGTGTGTGCTGTAAACTTCACAGCCATGGCGCTTTCGACCCGCCAGCTGAACGGCTTTGGCGGCAACGTTACGGCGAGTTAAACGGAGGACTAACTAACGTGGCTTGTTAGCTAGCTAGCTAGCTAGCTAGCTAATTGACCTCGACCAATGTCCAATAATCAATTATCTGAATTCATACCCGCTTGTCTATATATTCAGCTGTTCAGTTTGAAGAAGAGGGCATTTGGAGGATCACCGGATCACACTAGTGCTAAACGCTGGGCTTGCTTGCGAACGTTAGCCTCGTTAGCAAGCAGCTAGCTAGCTAGCTAACCAAATTCCTGCTATGCAGCGGCGATAGGCGCTCACCCCGGACCACTAGCTACTCGTTTTACGGTGGGACAAGTCAAGACCGCGGTACAACTAAGGCCGACAGCCTAACCTACATACGCCTCCTTCATTGTTCGTTTCCAGCGGGTTAGGTTAACGTTAGCTAGCATTGGCGGACCAGCCCTTGTCAGCGAGAGCGAGCGAGCGAGCGAGCCAGCTAACTTGCACATCCACTGCAGACGACTGCGATATATCTCACACGGTAGACGACCACCAGTGCGCTATATGCGTATAATTCAGGGGGCACGGCAGTGATGACTTTCTTATATTTATTTATTTATTCATTTATTTATTTGTCCTCTTACCTGAGTGAGTAGACAGGGGGTAGCGGAGGTTGTCGTTCGGAGCTAGCTAGGCTAACCGCGGACTCCCAGCTGATTCTCTCGGGCAGTGTCGGGCTCGTCCACGGGGTTTCCCTCCAATCACGGCCCGGCCCCAGGAGCTGGGCGCCGTGACGTCAAAGGTAACCATAGCGACCGCTGTACGAAAGCCAGGGTTTGATGTCAACCTCTTCTTCTTCTTTTGCTCTTTTCTCCCATTAAAACAGGACAGAAAGAGCAGAGTAACGACCCATAGGTTTTAAAGATGCTCTCTACAGCTTCATTGTCTGCACCTGTGGTGATGTACAGCCATTAAGGTGCCTACACTGTATATATGATCACATGTACAGTAGCTATGCGCTGTCAGAAGGACACACTCAGAAGATCTCAGGCAGGCTGTAGATCCATGGGTTCCTCTAAGCAGCTGCCTAGCAGTGTGTGAAGAATAGTCCATGGTCCCTAAACAGGAGAAGGATGTAAGATGATGGCAAAGCGTTTTTAGTTAGCTGATTGCTCAGTTGTAATGTCACGCTGAAAGGCAAATCAGTATTAGTAAGAATTCAGAACCATAAAACCTCTAATCCTGGTGAAATTTGCATTGTCGGTCAGTGCCGAACTGAAAGTCGGCTGTCTTAGACCAAAGAACATCAATCAAAATGGAAAGAGCCAGCTTAAGACCAGCTTTTGCTGGTTATTGGTTTCAGAAATGTGCCCTATGCTGGTCAGCCAGCTGGCATAATGTTTGTTTGTTTGTTTGTTTATTTATTTATTTATTTTATTTATTTATTTATTTATTTATTTATTTATTTTTAAAACATGGTTGATGGTTCAGCTGGTTGACCAGCATGGCCGACTAGTGTGGTCAAGCTAGTCGACCAGTTACTTACACCAATAATAATAAGTGATGGCTGTCACTGCATCCCAATGAGAGGTAAAGCAAAAGACTCCCACAACCAATTTAACTGTATACTTCGTTATAGGATACTGTGACTGGCATTATCATCTATCATGATAATGATGGAATACAAGCCTTCTTCAGATCGGTGGAAAACCTTTTGCATAGGCTTCTAGATACAGCAGAGTACTTTTTGCCACTGTTAAATTGCCCAGCGCTACACTTTTATTGGTGTAAAAAAAAAAAAAAAAGCATTGGCAAAACTGGAGCACAGGACACAGTGCTTGCCTGATAGAAGAGAGGAGCTATTTCTGCATTCCTCCAGTTCGTTTCCATGGGGAAAAGGAGTCTATTTTTCACATTGTCACATGTCCTCTCCTCAGATATGCAGTCAGTAACCTATTTCAGGGCGGATCTTTTTAATATTGGCGTGTGACTGCGGCCTTTCGTGCGAAAAAAGAAGAAACGTAGGTCTCAGCAAATTCAACTCCAGGCTACTTTCACACAGAAACTAGAGGTATGTTACAAGAAGCTGCGTGTGCACTTTGCATGACCGGTGTGGCAGGTTTCTTTAAGCCTTGACTAAGGCACCACACCTACCTGCGGTGTTCAGAAGTATGGATGGTGAGGTAGTCCATGCCTTTGATCTGGAAGGAGGGTTGTTAAGACACCCCACCCCTACTCTGAAAGTGTCCACTCAACATGAGGTGGGGGATAGCTTGAGTCAGTCGCTGTTATCAGGGTTGTGAGTAATACTATGAGTTTTTATTGATTAAAAACCCAGGTAACACCAAGGCTAAGATCTCAACAGCAAAGCAGACATCTCTTGTTCACGTATTTCCACACTGAAAATCTGTAAACATGGACTTTGCGGTCCATATTGACTCTTCTTAATGACACAATTGCCAAATTTTTTCAGCAGCTCTTTCATGCTGCAAATCCCCAGTTCTACCACATCCCAAAGTTATTCTTCTGGATTCAGATCTGGTGTCTGGAAAGGCCACTGGAGAGCAGTTAACTCACTGTCAGGTTTATGAAACCAGTTTGAGACTACTTTGCTTTGTGACCTGGTGAATTATCATGTTGGACGTTGCCGTCAGAAGTTGGGTAAATTGTGGTCTTAAAGGGATGCGCATGGTCAACCACATTACTCAAATAGGCTTATGCATTCAAGAGACGTTTTGTTGGCTTTAAGAAGCCCGAAGTGTACCAAGAAAACACCCCCACGCTATTACACCACCTCCACCAGCTTGGACTGTTTACTCAAGGCAGGTTGGGTCCATGGAGTCATGCTGTTGGTGCAAGATTCTGACCCTGCCATCTGTGCGCCTCAGCAGATCAGGCTACGTTTCTCCAGTATCTGTCCAGATTTGGTGAGCCTGTGCCCACTGCAGCCTCAGCTTTCTGTTCTTGACTGCCATAAGCAGGACCTGGCGCAGCCTTTTGCTGTTCGACCATTCACCTCAAGGTTAGGCATGTTGTGCATGATGTACACAGCGGTTATCTGAGTCACTGTGGCCTTTCTGTCAGCTCTAACCAGTCTGGCCATTCTCAGTTGACCTCTGCAGAACTGCCGCTCTCCGGATGCGTTTTCTTTATTGCAAAGTAAACTCGTGAGACTGTTGGGCTGACACCAACAATCATGTCGCACTCAAAAGACCTGAGATCACATTATTTCTCCATTCTGATCACTGCACTGCTGCCACACATTGGCTGATTAGACGGAATTGCACGGATGAGTAGAAGTACAGGCCTTGCTATTAAACTGTATGTTGCTGCAGGAAAAGGAACGCTAGACCCCTGCTTTTTCTAAACAGACCACACTGAACTGGCATTATGTCAAGGTTAGGAGTTCATGGGAGTGTTGGCCTTGTTTAATATGAAAATGAGTTG
The DNA here is from genome assembly GCF_030463535.1 of Salminus brasiliensis. Classification (NCBI taxonomy): domain Eukaryota; kingdom Metazoa; phylum Chordata; class Actinopteri; order Characiformes; family Bryconidae; genus Salminus; species Salminus brasiliensis. Next base: position 40,742,190 of record NC_132882.1, read on the forward strand.
GGAAGTAGCTGCAGCCGTGGTAGTTATTGTCTCAGTGTTTTCTTAATACATACTTGAGATTGTTCTCATAGTTCTGAAGCATAAAGATAAAACCATTGACTCCGACACTTGTAACAGAAGAAGCCAATAGGCAGATGCTGAAGTCGCTTCTTGTATAATTGGGTTTTGAGTCCGCAAGTCTTCTGTACTTGAAAAATACGTTAATAAATTTTGATACATTGAAAGTAGGAGAAAGGTTATTAAATGTGCTGATTTCCCAACATTTCTGCATAATTTAATGTACAGCAGATGGGATGGTTCAATCAGGTTGTTTTGCCCCAGATCTAATCCAGGTTTTTATATCGCTGAGTATCTGCCAATACTGATCTGATCCGAGCTGATCTTTGTGTTTGTATAAATAATACAGCCCCACAGTTTAGATAAGATGAGCTGCTGATTAATACATTCAGTAAAATCCCTTTATTTGTAGTATCAGTTTCTATAATGAGACATTCTGGACTGATATGATTTAGTTTGGTAGAGACTTTTCCTAAACTCCATGTTTTATAGTGTGTTTAATATCTGACTCTCCTCCCTGACCAATCAGCTCCCAGCTCCTTTACAAACACTGTAGTCTAATCAATGTCTGTGTGTGTAGTCGTGCACACTCTGGACTGATATCTGTGGTTGTTGGTCTACTGGTGTGAAATAACTGGTTTATAGTGGGTGAATGTGCTGTGTGTGATTAGGGTTTCTATAGCGTGTGTGTATTAGCATTAGCGTTAGCCTCTAATTGGTTCTGAATGTGTGCTGTTTGATTTGACTTCACATGTCAGTGGTGCTAATGTTATGGCTGAATATCTCTCCACCTCTCTTGCATCTTAATCATTTAAGTGTGTGTGTGTGTGTGTGTGTGTGTGTGTGTGTGTGTGTGTGTGTGTGTGTGTGTGTGTTAGTTATACTGTTACACTACTGCTGCAAGGCCAGGCTGTTTAAATGTCCCAGTGGGCAAACTACTATTGGGAACTGCCCATTTTCATTGGGATTCCCACTGGTTACATGCCTGTTTGCTTAAAGCGTTCATGCTGGAAATTGTAGTGAGAGAACACAGTTGGAGAAAAAGCATAGAGCAGTGTGAATTTATGTCAAAGCAATTAGTGATTTCAAAGCTTCAGTGATTTTCGCCGCACAAGCGACTAGAAACTTGCCTCACTGCCACCTAATGCATTACTGTGGTTGAAGTGATTACACATTTAACTTTAATTATATTGTTATTACAATGATGATCTCTCTTTCTCACTCTGAACAATCTACAGGACTCTAACCAGTTTGGCTTTAAAGCTGCACACTCTACTAAAACTGCTCTCATTGCAGTTACAGAGAAGCTCCATGCAGCTAAAGCTGCCAGACTGTCATCGGTTCTGATCCTCCTTAACCTCTCCGCAGCTTTTGACACAGTGGACCACAAGATCCTCCTGTCCATCCTTGCCAACCTTGGAATTACCGGCTCTGCATGGCGATGGTTTGCATCATACCTGCAGGGACGCTCATTCCAGGTAACATGGCAGGGCGACACGTCCGCTCCTTGTAGTCTCTCCACAGGCGTTCCACAAGGCTCGGTTCTTGGTCCTCTTCTTTTCTCACTCTACACTAGCTCTCTTGGTAAAGTGATATCCTCTCATGGATTCTCTTACCACTGTTACGCCGATGACACTCAACTCCATGCTCTCTTTCCCACCATCTGACACAGGTTTCTGTCCGTATCTCAGCATGCCTCGCTGACGTCTCTTCTTGGATGGCGGCCCACCACCTCAAACTCAACCCCAGCAAGACGAAGCTGCTGAACATCCCGGGAACTGCTGGACTTAAAAACGATCTTGCCATCACCTTTGAGAACTTACTGGTCACTCCTTCTACAGAAGCTCGAAGCCTTGGTGTAGTCATGGATGATCAGTTATCGTTCTCAAGTCCAGTTGCAAACGTAACTCGGTCCTGCAGATTTCTCCTGTACAACATCTAGAGAATTCGACTCTTCCTCTCTAGAGAGTCGCCCAGGTGCTCGTTCAGTCTCTCGTCACTTCCAGACTTGACTACTGCAGCTCTTTTCTGGCTGGTCTCCCTCTGCGCACCACTAGGCCCCTGCAACTTATCCAGAATGCAGCGGCACGGGTCGTCTTCAACGTTCCTAAATTCAGCCATGTCTCTCCACTGCTGCGTTCTCTTCACTGGCTTCCTGTAACTGCTGCCCACATCAGATTCAAAACCCTGATGCTGGCCTACAAAGCCAAGAACGGACCAGCCCCTCTGTACTTGATGGTAATGGTCAAAAGCCGATCCGCACCAAGAGCCCTTCCAGCTTCAAGTACGGCTCTGCTCGACCCGTCATCCCTCAAAATCCGCGGAAGACAAGCGCCCAGGCTTTTTTTTCTGTCCTGGCACCAAAGTGGTGGAACGAGCTTCCCCTGGGTGTCCGAACGGCCGAGTCGCTCGCGGT